>NW_026872120.1:5000-22500 GCF_033458585.1 Syngnathus typhle
CGCCACAAGGCGACCGCCACAAGGCGACCGCCACCGGCCCCAAGCGCCAGCCCCGACCGCCACCCCCCGACCGCCACAAGGCGACCGCCACAAGGCGACCGCCACAAGGCGACCGCCACAAGGCGACCGCCACAAGGCGACCGCCACCGGCCCCAAGCGCCAGCCCCGACCGCCACCCCCCGACCGCCACAAGGCGACCGCCACAAGGCGACCGCCACAAGGCGACCGCCACAAGGCGACCGCCACAAGGCGACCGCCACTGGCCCCAAGCGCCAGCCCCGACCGCCACCCCCCGACCGCCACAAGGCGACCGCCACAAGGCGACCGCCACAAGGCGACCGCCACAAGGCGACCGCCACAAGGCGACCGCCACAAGGCGACCGCCACTGGCCCCAAGCGCCAGCCCCGACCGCCACCCCCCGACCGCCACAAGGCGACCGCCACAAGGCGACCGCCACCGGCCCCAAGCGCCAGCCCCGACCGCCACCCCCCGACCGCCACAAGGCGACCGCCACAAGGCGTTAGTGGCCGCGCCCGGTACTTTACTGGACCCTATTTGGCCCGCGGACCGGCCGGCGTCGCTTCCTTGAATGCTTAGCCGCCTTTCGAGCTGCCATGCCGGGCTTGAGTTAGTGGTTTGCGCCCGGTACTCTACGTTAAAAGTCAGGCGGAACGGCTCTGAAGCTCCAGACGGTGCTTCCTTGAATGCTTAGCCGCCTTTCGAGCTGCCATGCCGGGCTTGAGTTAGTGGTTTGCGCCCGGTACTCTACGTTAAAAGTCAGGCGGAACGGCTCTGAAGCTCCAGACGGTGCTTCCTTGAATGCTTAGCCGCCTTTCGAGCTGCCATGCCGGGCTTGAGTTAGTGGTTTGCGCCCGGTACTCTACGTTAAAAGTCAGGCGGAACGGCTCTGAAGCTCCAGACGGTGCTTCCTTGAATGCTTAGCCGCCTTTCGAGCTGCCATGCCGGGCTTGAGTTAGTGGTTTGCGCCCGGTACTCTACGTTAAAAGTCAGGCGGAACGGCTCTGAAGCTCCAGACGGTGCTTCCTTGAATGCTTAGCCGCCTTTCGAGCTGCCATGCCGGGCTTGAGTTAGTGGTTTGCGCCCGGTACTCTACGTTAAAAGTCAGGCGGAACGGCTCTGAAGCTCCAGACGGTGCTTCCTTGAATGCTTAGCCGCCTTTCGAGCTGCCATGCCGGGCTTGAGTTAGTGGTTTGCGCCCGGTACTCTACGTTAAAAGTCAGGCGGAACGGCTCTGAAGCTCCAGACGGTGCTTCCTTGAATGCTTAGCCGCCTTTCGAGCTGCCATGCCGGGCTTGAGTTAGTGGTTTGCGCCCGGTACTCTACGTTAAAAGTCAGGCGGAACGGCTCTGAAGCTCCAGACGGTGCTTCCTTGAATGCTTAGCCGCCTTTCGAGCTGCCATGCCGGGCTTGAGTTAGTGGTTTGCGCCCGGTACTCTACGTTAAAAGTCAGGCGGAACGGCTCTGAAGCTCCAGACGGTGCTTCCTTGAATGCTTAGCCGCCTTTCGAGCTGCCATGCCGGGCTTGAGTTAGTGGTTTGCGCCCGGTACTCTACGTTAAAAGTCAGGCGGAACGGCTCTGAAGCTCCAGACGGTGCTTCCTTGAATGCTTAGCCGCCTTTCGAGCTGCCATGCCGGGCTTGAGTTAGTGGTTTGCGCCCGGTACTCTACGTTAAAAGTCAGGCGGAACGGCTCTGAAGCTCCAGACGGTGCTTCCTTGAATGCTTAGCCGCCTTTCGAGCTGCCATGCCGGGCTTGAGTTAGTGGTTTGCGCCCGGTACTCTACGTTAAAAGTCAGGCGGAACGGCTCTGAAGCTCCAGACGGTGCTTCCTTGAATGCTTAGCCGCCTTTCGAGCTGCCATGCCGGGCTTGAGTTAGTGGTTTGCGCCCGGTACTCTACGTTAAAAGTCAGGCGGAACGGCTCTGAAGCTCCAGACGGTGCTTCCTTGAATGCTTAGCCGCCTTTCGAGCTGCCATGCCGGGCTTGAGTTAGTGGTTTGCGCCCGGTACTCTACGTTAAAAGTCAGGCGGAACGGCTCTGAAGCTCCAGACGGTGCTTCCTTGAATGCTTAGCCGCCTTTCGAGCTGCCATGCCGGGCTTGAGTTAGTGGTTTGCGCCCGGTACTCTACGTTAAAAGTCAGGCGGAACGGCTCTGAAGCTCCAGACGGTGCTTCCTTGAATGCTTAGCCGCCTTTCGAGCTGCCATGCCGGGCTTGAGTTAGTGGTTTGCGCCCGGTACTCTACGTTAAAAGTCAGGCGGAACGGCTCTGAAGCTCCAGACGGTGCTTCCTTGAATGCTTAGCCGCCTTTCGAGCTCTCCTGCCCGGCGTGGGTTTCGCGTCCGCGCCCGGTACATTATGGAAGCCAAAAAAAAAAAAAATTCTAAGTGCGAGTGGGACCGGCCTGGGGGGCTTCCTTGAAAGCCCATCCGCCCTCCGAGCTCTCCCACCGGTCGTGGGTTGGCGTCCGCCACTGCTCAAAGCGAACTTCAAATTATCTGCTTAATAATGTGGAACACCATTCTTAAGTAGTTTTTCCTTAATTTGGGCTCAACTGGCCGGTAATGATCCCCGGTGTCTGAGATTGATCTCAGTGATCCAAAGAGCCCTGACACGTAATACCATCCATGAGTTTAATTGAAAAACAAAAAATGTAATCTTTATGACACATAAATACAATTTGCATAATAATTTGGAACACAGTGTAGACTTCCAGCGGACCGCGCGCGGCTCGGCTGACGGCGCAGCGCGATCTGGTACCGCTGCGCGGGACGAAACACGCCCCGTGCAGAGTTCCAGGCGGCCGGGAAGACATTTAAGCGCTGCCGCTGCAGCTGCGGCGGGGATTTGCCGTCCTCCGGTGGACACGACGAGTAAATACACCAGCAATCGCACTTACACCGTGTTCCAAATTATTATGCAAGTGACATTTATCTCAGATTTTCCTAAATAGTCGATGCAAAATGAGTCAGCATAATTTTCAAGTCATCAACCATTATTTTGATGAATTCTAATTTTATTGAACAAACCTCCGAATGATCACAGAATTTTTAAAAAATAAAAAACTTAAAATGCACTGTTCCACATTATTACGCACAACAGAGTTTTATAACATTTTATAGGTTTTTATGAACTGAAATGCCCATCTTAAGAATTTACAGCATTAGGAGGTCATATTTACTGAAATCAAAAGCTATTTCAAAGAAAAGACAAACAAGTTACATTTTAACATAGGACCCTTTATTTCAATAAAAAACAAAGTTACATTTTAACATAGGACCCTTTGTTCAACAGCAGCTTCACGATTCTTCCATCCACTGAACTTGTGAGTTTTTGTACAGTTTCTGGTTGAATTTCTTGGCAGGATCTAAGAATAGCCTGCCAGAGCTGCTCTTTGGAATTGAACTGCCTCCCACCTTCGTAGATTTTCTGCTTGACGATGCTCCACAAGTTTTCAATAGGATTGAGGTCAGGGGAGCATGGGGGCCACACCATCAGTTTCTCTCCCTTTATTCCCATAGATGCCAAAGACGTTGACGTATTTCTTGCAGCATGAGACGGTGCATTGTCATGCATGAAGATGATCTTTTGACGGAAAGCACGGTTCTTCCTGTTGTACCATGGACAGAAGTGTTGAGTCAGAAATTCCACGTAGTTAACAGACGTAATTTTGACGCCTTCAGGGACCCTAAAGGGGCCAAGCAGCTCTCTCCCCATGATTCCGGCCCAAAACATCACTCCGCCACCTCCCTGCTGACGCCGCAGCCTTGTTGGGCTATCGTGGCCGTCCACCAACCATCCACGACTCCATCCATCTGTAAAGTCAAGTCAAATCAAGTTTATTTGTATAGCCCTAAATCACAAGCAGTCTCAAAGGGCTTCACATTGACAGAAATTGACAATTATTCTCAAAGCATCCCCTGAGCTCTCAAAAGTGCAAGGAAAAACTTAAAAAACCCTACCTGGCCCATCCAAGGTGGCACGGCACTCGTCGGTGAACAGGACTGTCTGAAAATTTGTCTTCATGTAAGTCTGGGCCCACTGCAGCCGTTTCTGCTTGTTCGCGTTGTTCAGGGGTGGCCGAATGGAGGGTTTCCGCACAACTGCAAGCCTCTGGAGGATCCTGCACCTCGTCGTTCGTGGGACTTCACTGGCACCAGCAGCGTCGAATATTTGTTTGCTCGTCTTTAGTGGCATGCTTGCAGCCGCCCTCTTGATTCGATTTGTTTGTCTTGCAGAAACCTTCCTTGTCGTGCCTTTGTCTGCACGAACGCGCGTTTGCTCCGAATCAGCGACGAATTTCTTCAAAGTTCGATGGTCGCGCTTAAGCTTTCGTGCAATATCGAATGTCTGCATACCTTGTCCAAGGCATCGAACGATTTCACGCTTCTCGACAGCAGAGAGATCCTTTTTCCTCCCCATGGTTGAACGAAATGGCCGAACGCTTAAAAACGCGGAACTTAAATAGACTTGTTAATTACTACAATTGCGCTCACCTGGCAGACTACCATGGACTGTACCATGACTGAGGGTGATTTCAGTACTTGAAAAACAAAAAATGTAATCTTTATGACACTTAAATACATTTTGCATAATAATTTGGAACACGGGACCGTGTTCCAAATTATTATGCAAAGGATATTTATCTCAGATTTTCCTAAATAGCTTCCTTGAAATGTTACCCGGCTTTTGAGCTCTCCTGCCGGGCGTGGGTTTGCGTCAGCGCCCGGTAACATTATGGAAGCTAAAAGAAAGAAAAAAGAAACAAATCTAAGTGCGATTGCTGGTGTCTAAATACATTTTGCATAATAATTTGGAACACGGGACCGTGTTCCAAATTATTATGCAAGTGATATTTATCTCAGATTTTCCTAAATAGCTTTACTCGTCGTGCCGACCGGAGGGAGGCCACTCCCCGCCGCAGCTGAACAGTCATCCCGGCCTAGTGGAGGTCTGCGCAGGGGGGGTCTTCCTTGAAATGTTACCCGGCTTTTGAGCTCTCCTGTCCGGCGTGGGTTTGCGTCAGCGGCCGGTGTCATTTACTCGTCGTGCCGACCGGAGGGAGGCCACTCCCCGCCACAGCTGAACAGTCATCCCGGCCTAGTGGAGGTCTGCGCAGGGGGGGTCTTCCTTGAAATGTTACCCGGCTTTTGAGCTCTCCTGTCCGGCGTGGGTTTGCGTCAGCGGCCGGTGTCATTTACTCGTCGTGCCGACCGGAGGGAGGCCACTCCCCGCCGCAGCTGAACAGTCATCCCGGCCTAGTGGAGGTCTGCGCAGGGGGGGTCTTCCTTGAAATGTTACCCGGCTTTTGAGCTCTCCTGTCCGGCGTGGGTTTGCGTCAGCGGCCGGTGTCATTTACTCGTCGTGCCGACCGGAGGGAGGCCACTCCCCGCCACAGCTGAACAGTCATCCCGGCCTAGTGGAGGTCTGCGCAGGGGGGGTCTTCCTTGAAATGTTACCCGGCTTTTGAGCTCTCCTGTCCGGCGTGGGTTTGCGTCAGCGGCCGGTGTCATTTACTCGTCGTGCCGACCGGAGGGAGGCCACTCCCCGCCACAGCTGAACAGTCATCCCGGCCTAGTGGAGGTCTGCGCAGGGGGGGTCTTCCTTGAAATGTTACCCGGCTTTTGAGCTCTCCTGTCCGGCGTGGGTTTGCGTCAGCGGCCGGTGTCATTTACTCGTCGTGCCGACCGGAGGGAGGCCACTCCCCGCCACAGCTGAACAGTCATCCCGGCCTAGTGGAGGTCTGCGCAGGGGGGGTCTTCCTTGAAATGTTACCCGGCTTTTGAGCTCTCCTGTCCGGCGTGGGTTTGCGTCAGCGGCCGGTGTCATTTACTCGTCGTGTCCACCGGAGGGAGGCCACTCCCCGCCGCAGCTGCAGCGGCAGCTTTGAAACGTCATCCCGGCCCCCTGGAACTGTGCGCGGGGGGGGCGATGCGTCCCGTGCGAGGTACCAGGTCGCGCTGCGCCGTCTGCCTGGCCGCTTTGGGCCCGCTGGAAGTCTATTAAAGCTCCGCGATCTCCGCCTCGGTGCTTAAAAAGCGTCCATCCGCTCTCCTGGAGCTTCTTTCGGTCATCTCGTCCGCGTGCACGGCCTGCCGGTGGCACCGGCTGGAGCTCCGCAAAAAGCTCCATTTCTGTTAAAAATGCTTAGCCGCGTCCCTGGAAGCCCAATCGGGCGTAGAAAGTGAGGGGGAAGGCCCCCAAAGCACCGGCTGGAAGTCCCAAAAAAGCTCCATGATTGGTCAATAATGCTTAGCCGCCTCCCTGGAAGCCTAATCGGGCATAAAAAGCTAGGCGGAACGGCCCCAAAGCTCCACACGGAAGTCCCAAAAAAGCTCCATGATTGGTCAATAATGCTTAGCCGCCTCCCTGGAAGCCTAATCGGGCATAAAAAGCTAGGCGGAACGGCCCCAAAGCTCCACACGGAAGTCCCAAAAAAGCTCCATGATTGGTCAATAATGCTTAGCCGCCTCCCTGGAAGCCTAATCGGGCATAAAAAGCTAGGCGGAACGGCCCCAAAGCTCCACACGGAAGTCCCAAAAAAGCTCCATGATTGGTCAATAATGCTTAGCCGCCTCCCTGGAAGCCTAATCGGGCATAAAAAGCTAGGCGGAACGGCCCCAAAGCTCCACACGGAAGTCCCAAAAAAGCTCCATGATTGGTCAATAATGCTTAGCCGCCTCCCTGGAAGCCTAATCGGGCATAAAAAGCTAGGCGGAACGGCCCCAAAGCTCCACACGGAAGTCCCAAAAAAGCTCCATGATTGGTCAATAATGCTTAGCCGCCTCCCTGGAAGCCTAATCGGGCATAAAAAGCTAGGCGGAACGGCCCCAAAGCTCCACACGGAAGTCCCAAAAAAGCTCCATGATTGGTCAATAATGCTTAGCCGCCTCCCTGGAAGCCTAATCGGGCATAAAAAGCTAGGCGGAACGGCCCCAAAGCTCCACACGGAAGTCCCAAAAAAGCTCCATGATTGGTCAATAATGCTTAGCCGCCTCCCTGGAAGCCTAATCGGGCATAAAAAGCTAGGCGGAACGGCCCCAAAGCTCCACACGGAAGTCCCAAAAAAGCTCCATGATTGGTCAATAATGCTTAGCCGCCTCCCTGGAAGCCTAATCGGGCATAAAAAGCTAGGCGGAACGGCCCCAAAGCTCCACACGGAAGTCCCAAAAAAGCTCCATGATTGGTCAATAATGCTTAGCCGCCTCCCTGGAAGCCTAATCGGGCATAAAAAGTTAGGCGGAACGGCTCCAAAGCTCCACACGGAAGTCCCAAAAAAGCTCCATGATTGGTCAATAATGCTTAGCCGCCTCCCTGGAAGCCTAATCGGGCATAAAAAGCTAGGCGGAACGGCCCCAAAGCTCCACACGGAAGTCCCAAAAAAGCTCCATGATTGGTCAATAATGCTTAGCCGCCTCCCTGGAAGCCTAATCGGGCATAAAAAGCTAGGCGGAACGGCCCCAAAGCTCCACACGGAAGTCCCAAAAAAGCTCCATGATTGGTCAATAATGCTTAGCCGCCTCCCTGGAAGCCTAATCGGGCATAAAAAGCTAGGCGGAACGGCCCCAAAGCTCCACACGGAAGTCCCAAAAAAGCTCCATGATTGGTCAATAATGCTTAGCCGCCTCCCTGGAAGCCTAATCGGGCATAAAAAGCTAGGCGGAACGGCCCCAAAGCTCCACACGGAAGTCCCAAAAAAGCTCCATGATTGGTCAATAATGCTTAGCCGCCTCCCTGGAAGCCTAATCGGGCATAAAAAGCTAGGCGGAACGGCCCCAAAGCTCCACACGGAAGTCCCAAAAAAGCTCCATGATTGGTCAATAATGCTTAGCCGCCTCCCTGGAAGCCTAATCGGGCATAAAAAGCTAGGCGGAACGGCCCCAAAGCTCCACACGGAAGTCCCAAAAAAGCTCCATGATTGGTCAATAATGCTTAGCCGCCTCCCTGGAAGCCTAATCGGGCATAAAAAGCTAGGCGGAACGGCCCCAAAGCTCCACACGGAAGTCCCAAAAAAGCTCCATGATTGGTCAATAATGCTTAGCCGCCTCCCTGGAAGCCTAATCGGGCATAAAAAGCTAGGCGGAACGGCCCCAAAGCTCCACACGGAAGTCCCAAAAAAGCTCCATGATTGGTCAATAATGCTTAGCCGCCTCCCTGGAAGCCTAATCGGGCATAAAAAGCTAGGCGGAACGGCCCCAAAGCTCCACACGGAAGTCCCAAAAAAGCTCCATGATTGGTCAATAATGCTTAGCCGCCTCCCTGGAAGCCTAATCGGGCATAAAAAGTTAGGCGGAACGGCTCCAAAGCTCCACACGGAAGTCCCAAAAAAGCTCCATGATTGGTCAATAATGCTTAGCCGCCTCCCTGGAAGCCTAATCGGGCATAAAAAGTTAGGCGGAACGGCCCCAAAGCTCCACACGGAAGTCCCAAAAAAGCTCCATGATTGGTCAATAATGCTTAGCCGCCTCCCTGGAAGCCTAATCGGGCATAAAAAGTTAGGCGGAACGGCCCCAAAGCTCCACACGGAAGTCCGAAAAAAGCTCCATGATTGGTCAATAATGCTTAGCCGCCTCCCTGGAAGCCTAATCGGGCATAAAAAGTTAGGCGGAACGGCCCCAAAGCTCCACACGGAAGTCCGAAAAAAGCTCAAAAATTTTCTAAGTGCCAACGGCTCATTCGCCGTAATGTGTCCGCTCCGCGCTGGTTCCCCGGTCGGCCGCGAATAGCGCAAAATCAGCCTCACGGAAGTTCGAAAAAAGCTCAAAAATTTTCTAAGTGCCAACGGCTCATTCGCCGTAATGTGTCCGCTCCGCGCTGGTTCCCCGGTCGGCCGCGAATAGCGCAAAATCAGCCTCACGGAAGTTCGAAAAAAGCTCAAAAATTTTCTAAGTGCCAACGGCTCATTCGCCGTAATGTGTCCGCTCCGCGCTGGTTCCCCGGTCGGCCGCGAATAGCGCAAAAATCAGCCTAAGTGCAGTACCAACCTTGGCGTGTTGGTGCGCCAGAGTACGATGAGTTGGTCCCCCTAGTCACTGTACTCATTACCTTTACCCCCTAATCGCAAAATATAGTCAGAACGTATATGCAGAAGACTATTTTTTTCTTTTTTAAAATTTTCTAAGTGCCAGCGGATGCTGGCACACGAACTGTCCGAGCTACGACGGTTCTCCGGTCGGACAGCGAGGGTGAAAAAGCGGTCCTAAAATCACCGAGGGCTGCCGCACAAGTTGTCCGAGTGGCGACGGTTCCCCGGTCGGCCACGAATGTCGAAAATTCGGCCTCTCCACCACGGAGGTCGGTGAGAATTTCAGAATATTTTCTAAGTGCCAACGGCTCTTGCGCCGTAAAGTGTCCGCTTTGCCTGGTTCCCTCGGTCGGCCACAAATAGCGAAAAATCAGCCTCTCCTTCTGGAGCTCGCCTAAGTGCCAACGGCTCTTGCGCCGTAATGTGTCCGCTTTGTCTGGTTCCCTCGGTCGGCCACAAACGGCGAAAAATCAGCCTCTCCTTCTGGAGCTCGTGCCAACTTTGGCGAATATTTTCTAAGTGCCAACGGCTCTTGCGCCGTAAAGTGTCCGCTTTGCCTGGTTCCCTCGGTCGGCCACAAATAGCGAAAAATCAGCCTCTCCTTCTGGAGCTCGCCTAAGTGCCAACGGCTCTTGCGCCGTAATGTGTCCGCTTTGTCTGGTTCCCTCGGTCGGCCACAAACGGCGAAAAATCAGCCTCTCATTCTGGAGCTCGTGCCAACTTTGGCGAATATTTTCTAAGTGCCAACGGCTCTTGCGCCGTAATGTGTCCGCTTTGCCTGGTTCCCTCGGTCGGCCACAAATAGCGAAAAAATCAGCCTCTCCTTCTGGAGCTCGCCTAAGTGCCAACGGCTCTTGCGCCGTAATGTGTCCGCTTTGCCTGGTTCCCTCGGTCGGCCACAAACGGCGAAAAATCAGCCTCTCATTCTGGAGCTCGTGCCAACTTTGGCGAATATTTTCTAAGTGCCAACGGCTCTTGCGCCGTAATGTGTCCGCTTTGCCTGGTTCCCTCGGTCGGCCACGAACGGCGAAAAATCAGCCTCTCCTTCTGGAGCTCGCCTAAGTGCCAACGGCTCTTGCGCCGTAATGTGTCCGCTTTGCCTGGTTCCCTCGGTCGGCCACAAACGGCGAAAAATCAGCCTCTCCTTCTGGAGCTCGCCTAAGTGCCAACGGCTCTTGCGCCGTAATGTGTCCGCTTTGCCTGGTTCCCTCGGTCGGCCACAAATAGCGAAAAACCAGCCTCTCCTTCTGGAGCTCGCCTAAGTGCCAACGGCTCTTGCGCCGTAATGTGTCCGCTTTGCCTGGTTCCCTCGGTCGGCCACAAACGGCGAAAAATCAGCCTCTCCTTCTGGAGCTCGCCTAAGTGCCAACGGCTCTTGCGCCGTAATGTGTCCGCTTTGCCTGGTTCCCTCGGTCGGCCACAAATAGCGAAAAACCAGCCTCTCCTTCTGGAGCTCGCGCCAACTTTGTCAAAAAATTTCTAAGTGCCAACGGCTCTTGCGCCGTAAAGTGTCCGCTTTGCCTGGTTCCCTCGGTCGGCCACAAATAGCGAAAAATCAGCCTCTCCTTCTGGAGCTCGTGCCAACTTTGGCGAATATTTTCTAAGTGCCAACGGCTCTTGCGCCGTAAAGTGTCCGCTTTGCCTGGTTCCCTCGGTCGGCCACAAATAGCGAAAAATCAGCCTCTCCTTCTGGAGCTCGCCTAAGTGCCAACGGCTCTTGCGCCGTAATGTGTCCGCTTTGTCTGGTTCCCTCGGTCGGCCACAAACGGCGAAAAATCAGCCTCTCCTTCTGGAGCTCGTGCCAACTTTGGCGAATATTTTCTAAGTGCCAACGGCTCTTGCGCCGTAAAGTGTCCGCTTTGCCTGGTTCCCTCGGTCGGCCACAAATAGCGAAAAATCAGCCTCTCCTTCTGGAGCTCGCCTAAGTGCCAACGGCTCTTGCGCCGTAATGTGTCCGCTTTGTCTGGTTCCCTCGGTCGGCCACAAACGGCGAAAAATCAGCCTCTCATTCTGGAGCTCGTGCCAACTTTGGCGAATATTTTCTAAGTGCCAACGGCTCTTGCGCCGTAATGTGTCCGCTTTGCCTGGTTCCCTCGGTCGGCCACAAATAGCGAAAAAATCAGCCTCTCCTTCTGGAGCTCGCCTAAGTGCCAACGGCTCTTGCGCCGTAATGTGTCCGCTTTGCCTGGTTCCCTCGGTCGGCCACAAACGGCGAAAAATCAGCCTCTCATTCTGGAGCTCGTGCCAACTTTGGCGAATATTTTCTAAGTGCCAACGGCTCTTGCGCCGTAATGTGTCCGCTTTGCCTGGTTCCCTCGGTCGGCCACGAACGGCGAAAAATCAGCCTCTCCTTCTGGAGCTCGCCTAAGTGCCAACGGCTCTTGCGCCGTAATGTGTCCGCTTTGCCTGGTTCCCTCGGTCGGCCACAAACGGCGAAAAATCAGCCTCTCCTTCTGGAGCTCGCCTAAGTGCCAACGGCTCTTGCGCCGTAATGTGTCCGCTTTGCCTGGTTCCCTCGGTCGGCCACAAATAGCGAAAAACCAGCCTCTCCTTCTGGAGCTCGCCTAAGTGCCAACGGCTCTTGCGCCGTAATGTGTCCGCTTTGCCTGGTTCCCTCGGTCGGCCACAAACGGCGAAAAATCAGCCTCTCCTTCTGGAGCTCGCCTAAGTGCCAACGGCTCTTGCGCCGTAATGTGTCCGCTTTGCCTGGTTCCCTCGGTCGGCCACAAATAGCGAAAAACCAGCCTCTCCTTCTGGAGCTCGCCTAAGTGCCAACGGCTCTTGCGCCGTAATGTGTCCGCTTTGCCTGGTTCCCTCGGTCGGCCACAAACGGCGAAAAATCAGCCTCTCCTTCTGGAGCTCGCCTAAGTGCCAACGGCTCTTGCGCCGTAATGTGTCCGCTTTGCCTGGTTCCCTCGGTCGGCCACAAATAGCGAAAAACCAGCCTCTCCTTCTGGAGCTCGCCTAAGTGCCAACGGCTCTTGCGCCGTAATGTGTCCGCTTTGCCTGGTTCCCTCGGTCGGCCACAAACGGCGAAAAATCAGCCTCTCCTTCTGGAGCTCGCCTAAGTGCCAACGGCTCTTGCGCCGTAATGTGTCCGCTTTGCCTGGTTCCCTCGGTCGGCCACAAATAGCGAAAAACCAGCCTCTCCTTCTGGAGCTCGCCTAAGTGCCAACGGCTCTTGCGCCGTAATGTGTCCGCTTTGCCTGGTTCCCTCGGTCGGCCACAAACGGCGAAAAATCAGCCTCTCCTTCTGGAGCTCGCCTAAGTGCCAACGGCTCTTGCGCCGTAATGTGTCCGCTTTGCCTGGTTCCCTCGGTCGGCCACAAATAGCGAAAAACCAGCCTCTCCTTCTGGAGCTCGCCTAAGTGCCAACGGCTCTTGCGCCGTAATGTGTCCGCTTTGCCTGGTTCCCTCGGTCGGCCACAAACGGCGAAAAATCAGCCTCTCCTTCTGGAGCTCGCCTAAGTGCCAACGGCTCTTGCGCCGTAATGTGTCCGCTTTGCCTGGTTCCCTCGGTCGGCCACAAATAGCGAAAAACCAGCCTCTCCTTCTGGAGCTCGCGCCAACTTTGTCAAAAAATTTCTAAGTGCCAACGGCTCTTGCGCCGTAAAGTGTCCGCTTTGCCTGGTTCCCTCGGTCGGCCACAAATAGCGAAAAATCAGCCTCTCCTTCTGGAGCTCGTGCCAACTTTGGCGAATATTTTCTAAGTGCCAACGGCTCTTGCGCCGTAATGTGTCCGCTTTGCCTGGTTCCCTCGGTCGGCCACAAATAGCGAAAAATCAGCCTCTCCTTCTGGAGCTCGCCTAAGTGCCAACGGCTCTTGCGCCGTAATGTGTCCGCTTTGTCTGGTTCCCTCGGTCGGCCACAAACGGCGAAAAATCAGCCTCTCCTTCTGGAGCTCGTGCCAACTTTGGCGAATATTTTCTAAGTGCCAACGGCTCTTGCGCCGTAAAGTGTCCGCTTTGCCTGGTTCCCTCGGTCGGCCACAAATAGCGAAAAATCAGCCTCTCCTTCTGGAGCTCGTGCCAACTTTGGCGAATATTTTCTAAGTGCCAACGGCTCTTGCGCCGTAATGTGTCCGCTTTGCCTGGTTCCCTCGGTCGGCCACAAATAGCGAAAAAATCAGCCTCTCCTTCTGGAGCTCGCCTAAGTGCCAACGGCTCTTGCGCCGTAATGTGTCCGCTTTGCCTGGTTCCCTCGGTCGGCCACAAACGGCGAAAAATCAGCCTCTCATTCTGGAGCTCGTGCCAACTTTGGCGAATATTTTCTAAGTGCCAACGGCTCTTGCGCCGTAATGTGTCCGCTTTGCCTGGTTCCCTCGGTCGGCCACGAACGGCGAAAAATCAGCCTCTCCTTCTGGAGCTCGCCTAAGTGCCAACGGCTCTTGCGCCGTAATGTGTCCGCTTTGCCTGGTTCCCTCGGTCGGCCACAAACGGCGAAAAATCAGCCTCTCCTTCTGGAGCTCGCCTAAGTGCCAACGGCTCTTGCGCCGTAATGTGTCCGCTTTGCCTGGTTCCCTCGGTCGGCCACAAATAGCGAAAAACCAGCCTCTCCTTCTGGAGCTCGCCTAAGTGCCAACGGCTCTTGCGCCGTAATGTGTCCGCTTTGCCTGGTTCCCTCGGTCGGCCACAAACGGCGAAAAATCAGCCTCTCCTTCTGGAGCTCGCCTAAGTGCCAACGGCTCTTGCGCCGTAATGTGTCCGCTTTGCCTGGTTCCCTCGGTCGGCCACAAATAGCGAAAAACCAGCCTCTCCTTCTGGAGCTCGCCTAAGTGCCAACGGCTCTTGCGCCGTAATGTGTCCGCTTTGCCTGGTTCCCTCGGTCGGCCACAAACGGCGAAAAATCAGCCTCTCCTTCTGGAGCTCGCGCCAACTTTGTCAAAAAATTTCTAAGTGCCAACGGCTCTTGCGCCGTAAAGTGTCCGCTTTGCCTGGTTCCCTCGGTCGGCCACAAATAGCGAAAAATCAGCCTCTCCTTCTGGAGCTCGTGCCAACTTTGGCGAATATTTTCTAAGTGCCAACGGCTCTTGCGCCGTAATGTGTCCGCTTTGCCTGGTTCCCTCGGTCGGCCACAAATAGCGAAAAATCAGCCTCTCCTTCTGGAGCTCGCCTAAGTGCCAACGGCTCTTGCGCCGTAAAGTGTCCGCTTTGTCTGGTTCCCTCGGTCGGCCACAAACGGCGAAAAATCAGCCTCTCCTTCTGGAGCTCGTGCCAACTTTGGCGAATATTTTCTAAGTGCCAACGGCTCTTGCGCCGTAAAGTGTCCGCTTTGTCTGGTTCCCTCGGTCGGCCACAAATAGCGAAAAATCAGCCTCTCCTTCTGGAGCTCGCGCAAGTGCCAACGGCTCTTGCGCCGTAAAGTGTCCGCTTTGTCTGGTTCCCTCGGTCGGCCACAAATAGCGAAAAATCAGCCTCTCCTTCTGGAGCTCGTGCCAACTTTGGCGAATATTTTCTAAGTGCCAACGGCTCTTGCGCCGTAATGTGTCCGCTTTGTCTGGTTCCCTCGGTCGGCCACAAATAGCGAAAAATCAGCCTCTCCTTCTGGAGCTCGTGCCAACTTTGGCGAATATTTTCTAAGTGCCAACGGCTCTTGCGCCGTAAAGTGTCCGCTTTGCCTGGTTCCCTCGGTCGGCCACAAATAGCGAAAAATCAGCCTCTCCTTCTGGAGCTCGCGCCAACTTTGTCAAAAAATTTCTAAGTGCCAACGGCTCTTGCGCCGTAAAGTGTCCGCTTTGCCTGGTTCCCTCGGTCGGCCACAAATAGCGAAAAATCAGCCTCTCCTTCTGGAGCTCGCGCCAACTTTGTCAAAAAATTTCTAAGTGCCAACGGCTCTTGCGCCGTAAAGTGTCCGCTTTGCCTGGTTCCCTCGGTCGGCCACAAATAGCGAAAAATCAGCCTCTCCTTCTGGAGCTCGCGCCAACTTTGTCGAAAAATTTCTAAGTGCCAACGGCTCTTGCGCCGTAAAGTGTCCGCTTTGTCTGGTTCCCTCGGTCGGCCGCAAATAGCGAAAAATCAGCCTCTCGCCCGTCAGGTACCAGGCGTTGGGGTACCAGGGGTAAGTGCAGTACCAGCTTTGGTCTGTTGGTGCGCCAGAGTACGATGAGTTGGTCCCCCTAGTCACTGTACTCATTACCTTTACCCCCAAATCGCAAAATATAGTCAGAACGAGTGTGGGGAACACAAGTTTTGGCCCCGAGAACCAGGCGGCTGGTGTCTCTAGCGATGTGTTCCCCCCAAAAAGTGTTCACATTGCTCGGACAGCGAACCTAGGAGCTACCGCAAAGCACTCTGGAAGTGCAAGAGCGAAAAATTTTCTAAGTACAAAAACTCTCGAAAATTTTCAAAGTGTCACAGTGCTCGAAAATTTTCAAAGTGCTACATGCTTTCCATCCAAGGAAGGAATAGTGGAGGACCGGCCGCCTCCTTAAACACAAGCCGGCGGAACGACGGGGAGGACCGGCCGCCTCCTTAAACACAGGCCGGTGGAACGTTTGGCAGAATTCTTCTCGTGGAGGACCGGCCGCCTCCTTAAACACAAGCCGGCGGAACGACGGGGAGGACCGGCCGCCTCCTTAAACACAGGCCGGTGGAACGTTTGGCAGAATTCTTCTCGTGGAGGACCGGCCGCCTCCTTAAACACAGGCCGGTGGGAACGGTTGGCAGAATTGCGTGACGGCCGCCTGCTCCCGGCGTCCGCACGTGAACGAACACCCCCTCCCGGGGACGGCCGTCTGCTCCCGACCGCCGTCCTTCACCCCCTCACCTTCCGGACCCCCGTCTGCTCCCGGCGGGCCTCCGAGTACCCCCACCTTCTCCCGAACTGACCGACAGGCAATGAGACCCGCCTTGGTAGGGCCCCCACCGGCCCCGGCTCGCGCCGGCGTTGGGTGGACGGTTCCTCCCCACTTGCGGGTCGCTCTCCACGGAGGACCGGTCGCCTCACTAAACATAGGCCGGGCGAAAATCTGCGAATGTTATACATCCAAGGAGGGAGGACCGGCCGCCTCCTTAAACCACCGGCCGGGCGAAAATCTGCGAATGTTATACATCCAAGGAGGGAGGACCGGCCGCCTCCTTAAACCACCGGCCGGGGCGAAAATATGCGAATGTTATACATCCAAGGAGGGAGGACCGGTCGCCTCACTAAACATAGGCCGGGCGAAAATCTGCGAATGTTATACATCCAAGGAGGGAGGACCGGCCGCCTCCTTAAACCACCGGCCGGGCGAAAATCTGCGAATGTTATACATCCAAGAAAGGAAGGAAGGAGGGAACCGGCCGCCTCCTTAAACACAGGCCGGGCGAAAATCTGCGAATCTTATCCATCCAAGGACGGAGGACCGGCCGCCTCCTTAAACACAGGCCGGTAGGAACGGTTGGCAGAATCGCGTGACGGCCGCCTGCTCCCGGCGTCCGCACGTGAACGAACACCCCCTCCCGGGGACGGCCGTCTGCTCCCGGCCGCCGTCCTTCACCCCCCTCAGCTTCCGGACCCCCGTCTGCTCCCGGCGGGCCTCCGAGTACCCTCCCCTTCTCCCGAACTGACCGACTGGCACTCATGACCCGCCTTGGTAGGGCCCCCACCGGCCCCGGCTCGCGCCGGCGTTGGGTGGACGGTTCCTCCCCACTTGCGGGTCGCACTCTAGCGCCTCGGCCGCCGCGAGAGCGTGCGCTACGCGCCGCCCCCGCAGGCCTTGGCGCGACCGAACGGCAGCGAGACCGAGACGCCCCGAATCACCCACCTAGAGGAAATCAACGGAGGCCGAGCGCGCGATCCGATTGCGGCACGCCGCGTGGGTGTCCGCCGGCCGCGCCGGTCTACCGCGAATGCTGTTTCTCAAACCCTTGCCTAACCAGACGGCACCGCGGGATGTGTTGTCGCAACTCTGCTCGACTATCCGAATAGCCTTTCCCGACTACCGCGTTGCGGGAGGCGTCTTTCGTGCCGCCGGTGGCGTATGACCTTCCGCGAGAGGCGTGCGGGCTCGGGGGGGCCGCAACGACCGAGTCTGACTCGGACGGGGCGCAGCTTCCCTCCCGGTCACAGCAATAAGCGCCGAACGCAGCGTTGGTCACCAGCCACCCCGGCGGGTTCGTCGGGAGCGCCGGTACCCTTCCGTAGCTAGTTGCCAGCTGGCCACAGCGGGCCGCACCGACCGAGTCTGACTCGGACGGGGCGCAGCTTCCCGTCTGGGTGACAGCGGCGCTGAGGACGGCGGGGCGGCCGGAACCCCTTCGACCCCCCGGCTCCCACCAGTGTCGATCAAACTCCGCATCCTGGCCGTAGCGCGAGACCGGCGGGCCGCAACGACCGAGTCTGACTCGGACGGGGCGCAGCTTCCCGCTTGGGCCTCGGCGCGCGCGCCTCGCGCGGGCAAGTCGCCGGCACAGCGCCGCGCCCCCGACCCCCGCTTTACGGAAACGAAGCGAGCCTCAGCGGGCCGCAACGACCG
>NW_026872120.1:32500-47500 GCF_033458585.1 Syngnathus typhle
TAGTCTCCGGAGAATGACAGCGGGCGCGCGCAAGAGGCCAGTCCGGGGATGAGGCAGCATCCTCGGGCAGCAGGCGGGAGGAGGCAGCCTCCCCTTAGTATAACTTAGTCTCCGGAGGAATGACAGCGGGCGCGCGCAAGAGGCCAGTCCGGGGATGAGGCAGCATCCTCGGGCAGCAGGCGGGAGGAGGCAGCCTCCCCTTAGTATAACTTAATCTCCGGAGAATGACAGCGGGCGCGCCTAAGAGGCTGGTCCGGGGACCAGGCACTCTCCCCGGACAACAAAGCACGTCCCCCTCCTGAGTGGACAAAAAAAATCCACTCCTGGTACCTAAGATTTTCTCCAGCGGCGGGCTGGGAGTCTAATCTTTCTCCTGGCCGAGAAAAGAGCACTTTCCCCCGGACAACAAAGCACGTCCCCCTCCTGAGTGGACAAAAAAAATCCACTCCTGGTACCTAGAATTTTCTCCAGCGGCGGGCTGGGAGTCTAATCTTTCTCCTGGCCGAGAAAAGAGCACTTTCCCCCGGACACCAAACCAGCCAACGTCCCCCTCCTGAGTGGACAAAAAAAATCCACTCCTGGTACCTAAAATTTTCTCCAGCGGCGGGCTTGGGACGAAAATCAATCTTCCTCCCGAAATTAAACCACTATTGGCGGACGCCAGCCCCAAGCGCCAGCCCCGACCGCCACCCCCCGACCGCCACAAGGCGACCGCCACAAGGCGACCGCCACAAGGCGACCGCCACAAGGCGACCGCCACAAGGCGACCGCCACTGGCCCCAAGCGCCAGCCCCGACCGCCACCCCCCGACCGCCACAAGGCGACCGCCACAAGGCGACCGCCACAAGGCGACCGCCACAAGGCGACCGCCACAAGGCGACCGCCACAAGGCGACCGCCACTGGCCCCAAGCGCCAGCCCCGACCGCCACCCCCCGACCGCCACAAGGCGACCGCCACAAGGCGACCGCCACCGGCCCCAAGCGCCAGCCCCGACCGCCACCCCCCGACCGCCACAAGGCGACCGCCACAAGGCGACCGCCACAAGGCGACCGCCACAAGGCGACCGCCACAAGGCGACCGCCACCGGCCCCAAGCGCCAGCCCCGACCGCCACCCCCCGACCGCCACAAGGCGACCGCCACAAGGCGACCGCCACAAGGCGACCGCCACAAGGCGACCGCCACAAGGCGACCGCCACTGGCCCCAAGCGCCAGCCCCGACCGCCACCCCCCGACCGCCACAAGGCGACCGCCACAAGGCGACCGCCACAAGGCGACCGCCACAAGGCGACCGCCACAAGGCGACCGCCACAAGGCGACCGCCACTGGCCCCAAGCGCCAGCCCCGACCGCCACCCCCCGACCGCCACAAGGCGACCGCCACAAGGCGACCGCCACCGGCCCCAAGCGCCAGCCCCGACCGCCACCCCCCGACCGCCACAAGGCGACCGCCACAAGGCGTTAGTGGCCGCGCCCGGTACTTTACTGGACCCTATTTGGCCCGCGGACCGGCCGGCGTCGCTTCCTTGAATGCTTAGCCGCCTTTCGAGCTGCCATGCCGGGCTTGAGTTAGTGGTTTGCGCCCGGTACTCTACGTTAAAAGTCAGGCGGAACGGCTCTGAAGCTCCAGACGGTGCTTCCTTGAATGCTTAGCCGCCTTTCGAGCTGCCATGCCGGGCTTGAGTTAGTGGTTTGCGCCCGGTACTCTACGTTAAAAGTCAGGCGGAACGGCTCTGAAGCTCCAGACGGTGCTTCCTTGAATGCTTAGCCGCCTTTCGAGCTGCCATGCCGGGCTTGAGTTAGTGGTTTGCGCCCGGTACTCTACGTTAAAAGTCAGGCGGAACGGCTCTGAAGCTCCAGACGGTGCTTCCTTGAATGCTTAGCCGCCTTTCGAGCTGCCATGCCGGGCTTGAGTTAGTGGTTTGCGCCCGGTACTCTACGTTAAAAGTCAGGCGGAACGGCTCTGAAGCTCCAGACGGTGCTTCCTTGAATGCTTAGCCGCCTTTCGAGCTGCCATGCCGGGCTTGAGTTAGTGGTTTGCGCCCGGTACTCTACGTTAAAAGTCAGGCGGAACGGCTCTGAAGCTCCAGACGGTGCTTCCTTGAATGCTTAGCCGCCTTTCGAGCTGCCATGCCGGGCTTGAGTTAGTGGTTTGCGCCCGGTACTCTACGTTAAAAGTCAGGCGGAACGGCTCTGAAGCTCCAGACGGTGCTTCCTTGAATGCTTAGCCGCCTTTCGAGCTGCCATGCCGGGCTTGAGTTAGTGGTTTGCGCCCGGTACTCTACGTTAAAAGTCAGGCGGAACGGCTCTGAAGCTCCAGACGGTGCTTCCTTGAATGCTTAGCCGCCTTTCGAGCTGCCATGCCGGGCTTGAGTTAGTGGTTTGCGCCCGGTACTCTACGTTAAAAGTCAGGCGGAACGGCTCTGAAGCTCCAGACGGTGCTTCCTTGAATGCTTAGCCGCCTTTCGAGCTGCCATGCCGGGCTTGAGTTAGTGGTTTGCGCCCGGTACTCTACGTTAAAAGTCAGGCGGAACGGCTCTGAAGCTCCAGACGGTGCTTCCTTGAATGCTTAGCCGCCTTTCGAGCTGCCATGCCGGGCTTGAGTTAGTGGTTTGCGCCCGGTACTCTACGTTAAAAGTCAGGCGGAACGGCTCTGAAGCTCCAGACGGTGCTTCCTTGAATGCTTAGCCGCCTTTCGAGCTGCCATGCCGGGCTTGAGTTAGTGGTTTGCGCCCGGTACTCTACGTTAAAAGTCAGGCGGAACGGCTCTGAAGCTCCAGACGGTGCTTCCTTGAATGCTTAGCCGCCTTTCGAGCTGCCATGCCGGGCTTGAGTTAGTGGTTTGCGCCCGGTACTCTACGTTAAAAGTCAGGCGGAACGGCTCTGAAGCTCCAGACGGTGCTTCCTTGAATGCTTAGCCGCCTTTCGAGCTGCCATGCCGGGCTTGAGTTAGTGGTTTGCGCCCGGTACTCTACGTTAAAAGTCAGGCGGAACGGCTCTGAAGCTCCAGACGGTGCTTCCTTGAATGCTTAGCCGCCTTTCGAGCTGCCATGCCGGGCTTGAGTTAGTGGTTTGCGCCCGGTACTCTACGTTAAAAGTCAGGCGGAACGGCTCTGAAGCTCCAGACGGTGCTTCCTTGAATGCTTAGCCGCCTTTCGAGCTGCCATGCCGGGCTTGAGTTAGTGGTTTGCGCCCGGTACTCTACGTTAAAAGTCAGGCGGAACGGCTCTGAAGCTCCAGACGGTGCTTCCTTGAATGCTTAGCCGCCTTTCGAGCTGCCATGCCGGGCTTGAGTTAGTGGTTTGCGCCCGGTACTCTACGTTAAAAGTCAGGCGGAACGGCTCTGAAGCTCCAGACGGTGCTTCCTTGAATGCTTAGCCGCCTTTCGAGCTGCCATGCCGGGCTTGAGTTAGTGGTTTGCGCCCGGTACTCTACGTTAAAAGTCAGGCGGAACGGCTCTGAAGCTCCAGACGGTGCTTCCTTGAATGCTTAGCCGCCTTTCGAGCTGCCATGCCGGGCTTGAGTTAGTGGTTTGCGCCCGGTACTCTACGTTAAAAGTCAGGCGGAACGGCTCTGAAGCTCCAGACGGTGCTTCCTTGAATGCTTAGCCGCCTTTCGAGCTGCCATGCCGGGCTTGAGTTAGTGGTTTGCGCCCGGTACTCTACGTTAAAAGTCAGGCGGAACGGCTCTGAAGCTCCAGACGGTGCTTCCTTGAATGCTTAGCCGCCTTTCGAGCTGCCATGCCGGGCTTGAGTTAGTGGTTTGCGCCCGGTACTCTACGTTAAAAGTCAGGCGGAACGGCTCTGAAGCTCCAGACGGTGCTTCCTTGAATGCTTAGCCGCCTTTCGAGCTGCCATGCCGGGCTTGAGTTAGTGGTTTGCGCCCGGTACTCTACGTTAAAAGTCAGGCGGAACGGCTCTGAAGCTCCAGACGGTGCTTCCTTGAATGCTTAGCCGCCTTTCGAGCTGCCATGCCGGGCTTGAGTTAGTGGTTTGCGCCCGGTACTCTACGTTAAAAGTCAGGCGGAACGGCTCTGAAGCTCCAGACGGTGCTTCCTTGAATGCTTAGCCGCCTTTCGAGCTGCCATGCCGGGCTTGAGTTAGTGGTTTGCGCCCGGTACTCTACGTTAAAAGTCAGGCGGAACGGCTCTGAAGCTCCAGACGGTGCTTCCTTGAATGCTTAGCCGCCTTTCGAGCTGCCATGCCGGGCTTGAGTTAGTGGTTTGCGCCCGGTACTCTACGTTAAAAGTCAGGCGGAACGGCTCTGAAGCTCCAGACGGTGCTTCCTTGAATGCTTAGCCGCCTTTCGAGCTGCCATGCCGGGCTTGAGTTAGTGGTTTGCGCCCGGTACTCTACGTTAAAAGTCAGGCGGAACGGCTCTGAAGCTCCAGACGGTGCTTCCTTGAATGCTTAGCCGCCTTTCGAGCTGCCATGCCGGGCTTGAGTTAGTGGTTTGCGCCCGGTACTCTACGTTAAAAGTCAGGCGGAACGGCTCTGAAGCTCCAGACGGTGCTTCCTTGAATGCTTAGCCGCCTTTCGAGCTGCCATGCCGGGCTTGAGTTAGTGGTTTGCGCCCGGTACTCTACGTTAAAAGTCAGGCGGAACGGCTCTGAAGCTCCAGACGGTGCTTCCTTGAATGCTTAGCCGCCTTTCGAGCTCTCCTGCCCGGCGTGGGTTTCGCGTCCGCGCCCGGTACATTATGGAAGCCAAAAAAAAAAAAAATTCTAAGTGCGAGTGGGACCGGCCTGGGGGGCTTCCTTGAAAGCCCATCCGCCCTCCGAGCTCTCCCACCGGTCGTGGGTTGGCGTCCGCCACTGCTCAAAGCGAACTTCAAATTATCTGCTTAATAATGTGGAACACCATTCTTAAGTAGTTTTTCCTTAATTTGGGCTCAACTGGCCGGTAATGATCCCCGGTGTCTGAGATTGATCTCAGTGATCCAAAGAGCCCTGACACGTAATACCATCCATGAGTTTAATTGAAAAACAAAAAATGTAATCTTTATGACACATAAATACAATTTGCATAATAATTTGGAACACAGTGTAGACTTCCAGCGGACCGCGCGCGGCTCGGCTGACGGCGCAGCGCGATCTGGTACCGCTGCGCGGGACGAAACACGCCCCGTGCAGAGTTCCAGGCGGCCGGGAAGACATTTAAGCGCTGCCGCTGCAGCTGCGGCGGGGATTTGCCGTCCTCCGGTGGACACGACGAGTAAATACACCAGCAATCGCACTTACACCGTGTTCCAAATTATTATGCAAGTGACATTTATCTCAGATTTTCCTAAATAGTCGATGCAAAATGAGTCAGCATAATTTTCAAGTCATCAACCATTATTTTGATGAATTCTAATTTTATTGAACAAACCTCCGAATGATCACAGAATTTTTAAAAAATAAAAAACTTAAAATGCACTGTTCCACATTATTACGCACAACAGAGTTTTATAACATTTTATAGGTTTTTATGAACTGAAATGCCCATCTTAAGAATTTACAGCATTAGGAGGTCATATTTACTGAAATCAAAAGCTATTTCAAAGAAAAGACAAACAAGTTACATTTTAACATAGGACCCTTTATTTCAATAAAAAACAAAGTTACATTTTAACATAGGACCCTTTGTTCAACAGCAGCTTCACGATTCTTCCATCCACTGAACTTGTGAGTTTTTGTACAGTTTCTGGTTGAATTTCTTGGCAGGATCTAAGAATAGCCTGCCAGAGCTGCTCTTTGGAATTGAACTGCCTCCCACCTTCGTAGATTTTCTGCTTGACGATGCTCCACAAGTTTTCAATAGGATTGAGGTCAGGGGAGCATGGGGGCCACACCATCAGTTTCTCTCCCTTTATTCCCATAGATGCCAAAGACGTTGACGTATTTCTTGCAGCATGAGACGGTGCATTGTCATGCATGAAGATGATCTTTTGACGGAAAGCACGGTTCTTCCTGTTGTACCATGGACAGAAGTGTTGAGTCAGAAATTCCACGTAGTTAACAGACGTAATTTTGACGCCTTCAGGGACCCTAAAGGGGCCAAGCAGCTCTCTCCCCATGATTCCGGCCCAAAACATCACTCCGCCACCTCCCTGCTGACGCCGCAGCCTTGTTGGGCTATCGTGGCCGTCCACCAACCATCCACGACTCCATCCATCTGTAAAGTCAAGTCAAATCAAGTTTATTTGTATAGCCCTAAATCACAAGCAGTCTCAAAGGGCTTCACATTGACAGAAATTGACAATTATTCTCAAAGCATCCCCTGAGCTCTCAAAAGTGCAAGGAAAAACTTAAAAAACCCTACCTGGCCCATCCAAGGTGGCACGGCACTCGTCGGTGAACAGGACTGTCTGAAAATTTGTCTTCATGTAAGTCTGGGCCCACTGCAGCCGTTTCTGCTTGTTCGCGTTGTTCAGGGGTGGCCGAATGGAGGGTTTCCGCACAACTGCAAGCCTCTGGAGGATCCTGCACCTCGTCGTTCGTGGGACTTCACTGGCACCAGCAGCGTCGAATATTTGTTTGCTCGTCTTTAGTGGCATGCTTGCAGCCGCCCTCTTGATTCGATTTGTTTGTCTTGCAGAAACCTTCCTTGTCGTGCCTTTGTCTGCACGAACGCGCGTTTGCTCCGAATCAGCGACGAATTTCTTCAAAGTTCGATGGTCGCGCTTAAGCTTTCGTGCAATATCGAATGTCTGCATACCTTGTCCAAGGCATCGAACGATTTCACGCTTCTCGACAGCAGAGAGATCCTTTTTCCTCCCCATGGTTGAACGAAATGGCCGAACGCTTAAAAACGCGGAACTTAAATAGACTTGTTAATTACTACAATTGCGCTCACCTGGCAGACTACCATGGACTGTACCATGACTGAGGGTGATTTCAGTACTTGAAAAACAAAAAATGTAATCTTTATGACACTTAAATACATTTTGCATAATAATTTGGAACACGGGACCGTGTTCCAAATTATTATGCAAAGGATATTTATCTCAGATTTTCCTAAATAGCTTCCTTGAAATGTTACCCGGCTTTTGAGCTCTCCTGCCGGGCGTGGGTTTGCGTCAGCGCCCGGTAACATTATGGAAGCTAAAAGAAAGAAAAAAGAAACAAATCTAAGTGCGATTGCTGGTGTCTAAATACATTTTGCATAATAATTTGGAACACGGGACCGTGTTCCAAATTATTATGCAAGTGATATTTATCTCAGATTTTCCTAAATAGCTTTACTCGTCGTGCCGACCGGAGGGAGGCCACTCCCCGCCGCAGCTGAACAGTCATCCCGGCCTAGTGGAGGTCTGCGCAGGGGGGGTCTTCCTTGAAATGTTACCCGGCTTTTGAGCTCTCCTGTCCGGCGTGGGTTTGCGTCAGCGGCCGGTGTCATTTACTCGTCGTGCCGACCGGAGGGAGGCCACTCCCCGCCACAGCTGAACAGTCATCCCGGCCTAGTGGAGGTCTGCGCAGGGGGGGTCTTCCTTGAAATGTTACCCGGCTTTTGAGCTCTCCTGTCCGGCGTGGGTTTGCGTCAGCGGCCGGTGTCATTTACTCGTCGTGCCGACCGGAGGGAGGCCACTCCCCGCCACAGCTGAACAGTCATCCCGGCCTAGTGGAGGTCTGCGCAGGGGGGGTCTTCCTTGAAATGTTACCCGGCTTTTGAGCTCTCCTGTCCGGCGTGGGTTTGCGTCAGCGGCCGGTGTCATTTACTCGTCGTGCCGACCGGAGGGAGGCCACTCCCCGCCACAGCTGAACAGTCATCCCGGCCTAGTGGAGGTCTGCGCAGGGGGGGTCTTCCTTGAAATGTTACCCGGCTTTTGAGCTCTCCTGTCCGGCGTGGGTTTGCGTCAGCGGCCGGTGTCATTTACTCGTCGTGCCGACCGGAGGGAGGCCACTCCCCGCCACAGCTGAACAGTCATCCCGGCCTAGTGGAGGTCTGCGCAGGGGGGGTCTTCCTTGAAATGTTACCCGGCTTTTGAGCTCTCCTGTCCGGCGTGGGTTTGCGTCAGCGGCCGGTGTCATTTACTCGTCGTGCCGACCGGAGGGAGGCCACTCCCCGCCACAGCTGAACAGTCATCCCGGCCTAGTGGAGGTCTGCGCAGGGGGGGTCTTCCTTGAAATGTTACCCGGCTTTTGAGCTCTCCTGTCCGGCGTGGGTTTGCGTCAGCGGCCGGTGTCATTTACTCGTCGTGCCGACCGGAGGGAGGCCACTCCCCGCCACAGCTGAACAGTCATCCCGGCCTAGTGGAGGTCTGCGCAGGGGGGGTCTTCCTTGAAATGTTACCCGGCTTTTGAGCTCTCCTGTCCGGCGTGGGTTTGCGTCAGCGGCCGGTGTCATTTACTCGTCGTGCCGACCGGAGGGAGGCCACTCCCCGCCACAGCTGAACAGTCATCCCGGCCTAGTGGAGGTCTGCGCAGGGGGGGTCTTCCTTGAAATGTTACCCGGCTTTTGAGCTCTCCTGTCCGGCGTGGGTTTGCGTCAGCGGCCGGTGTCATTTACTCGTCGTGTCCACCGGAGGGAGGCCACTCCCCGCCGCAGCTGCAGCGGCAGCTTTGAAACGTCATCCCGGCCCCCTGGAACTGTGCGCGGGGGGGGCGATGCGTCCCGTGCGAGGTACCAGGTCGCGCTGCGCCGTCTGCCTGGCCGCTTTGGGCCCGCTGGAAGTCTATTAAAGCTCCGCGATCTCCGCCTCGGTGCTTAAAAAGCGTCCATCCGCTCTCCTGGAGCTTCTTTCGGTCATCTCGTCCGCGTGCACGGCCTGCCGGTGGCACCGGCTGGAGCTCCGCAAAAAGCTCCATTTCTGTTAAAAATGCTTAGCCGCGTCCCTGGAAGCCCAATCGGGCGTAGAAAGTGAGGGGGAAGGCCCCCAAAGCACCGGCTGGAAGTCCCAAAAAAGCTCCATGATTGGTCAATAATGCTTAGCCGCCTCCCTGGAAGCCTAATCGGGCATAAAAAGCTAGGCGGAACGGCCCCAAAGCTCCACACGGAAGTCCCAAAAAAGCTCCATGATTGGTCAATAATGCTTAGCCGCCTCCCTGGAAGCCTAATCGGGCATAAAAAGCTAGGCGGAACGGCCCCAAAGCTCCACACGGAAGTCCCAAAAAAGCTCCATGATTGGTCAATAATGCTTAGCCGCCTCCCTGGAAGCCTAATCGGGCATAAAAAGCTAGGCGGAACGGCCCCAAAGCTCCACACGGAAGTCCCAAAAAAGCTCCATGATTGGTCAATAATGCTTAGCCGCCTCCCTGGAAGCCTAATCGGGCATAAAAAGCTAGGCGGAACGGCCCCAAAGCTCCACACGGAAGTCCCAAAAAAGCTCCATGATTGGTCAATAATGCTTAGCCGCCTCCCTGGAAGCCTAATCGGGCATAAAAAGCTAGGCGGAACGGCCCCAAAGCTCCACACGGAAGTCCCAAAAAAGCTCCATGATTGGTCAATAATGCTTAGCCGCCTCCCTGGAAGCCTAATCGGGCATAAAAAGCTAGGCGGAACGGCCCCAAAGCTCCACACGGAAGTCCCAAAAAAGCTCCATGATTGGTCAATAATGCTTAGCCGCCTCCCTGGAAGCCTAATCGGGCATAAAAAGCTAGGCGGAACGGCCCCAAAGCTCCACACGGAAGTCCCAAAAAAGCTCCATGATTGGTCAATAATGCTTAGCCGCCTCCCTGGAAGCCTAATCGGGCATAAAAAGCTAGGCGGAACGGCCCCAAAGCTCCACACGGAAGTCCCAAAAAAGCTCCATGATTGGTCAATAATGCTTAGCCGCCTCCCTGGAAGCCTAATCGGGCATAAAAAGCTAGGCGGAACGGCCCCAAAGCTCCACACGGAAGTCCCAAAAAAGCTCCATGATTGGTCAATAATGCTTAGCCGCCTCCCTGGAAGCCTAATCGGGCATAAAAAGTTAGGCGGAACGGCTCCAAAGCTCCACACGGAAGTCCCAAAAAAGCTCCATGATTGGTCAATAATGCTTAGCCGCCTCCCTGGAAGCCTAATCGGGCATAAAAAGCTAGGCGGAACGGCCCCAAAGCTCCACACGGAAGTCCCAAAAAAGCTCCATGATTGGTCAATAATGCTTAGCCGCCTCCCTGGAAGCCTAATCGGGCATAAAAAGCTAGGCGGAACGGCCCCAAAGCTCCACACGGAAGTCCCAAAAAAGCTCCATGATTGGTCAATAATGCTTAGCCGCCTCCCTGGAAGCCTAATCGGGCATAAAAAGCTAGGCGGAACGGCCCCAAAGCTCCACACGGAAGTCCCAAAAAAGCTCCATGATTGGTCAATAATGCTTAGCCGCCTCCCTGGAAGCCTAATCGGGCATAAAAAGCTAGGCGGAACGGCCCCAAAGCTCCACACGGAAGTCCCAAAAAAGCTCCATGATTGGTCAATAATGCTTAGCCGCCTCCCTGGAAGCCTAATCGGGCATAAAAAGCTAGGCGGAACGGCCCCAAAGCTCCACACGGAAGTCCCAAAAAAGCTCCATGATTGGTCAATAATGCTTAGCCGCCTCCCTGGAAGCCTAATCGGGCATAAAAAGCTAGGCGGAACGGCCCCAAAGCTCCACACGGAAGTCCCAAAAAAGCTCCATGATTGGTCAATAATGCTTAGCCGCCTCCCTGGAAGCCTAATCGGGCATAAAAAGCTAGGCGGAACGGCCCCAAAGCTCCACACGGAAGTCCCAAAAAAGCTCCATGATTGGTCAATAATGCTTAGCCGCCTCCCTGGAAGCCTAATCGGGCATAAAAAGCTAGGCGGAACGGCCCCAAAGCTCCACACGGAAGTCCCAAAAAAGCTCCATGATTGGTCAATAATGCTTAGCCGCCTCCCTGGAAGCCTAATCGGGCATAAAAAGCTAGGCGGAACGGCCCCAAAGCTCCACACGGAAGTCCCAAAAAAGCTCCATGATTGGTCAATAATGCTTAGCCGCCTCCCTGGAAGCCTAATCGGGCATAAAAAGTTAGGCGGAACGGCTCCAAAGCTCCACACGGAAGTCCCAAAAAAGCTCCATGATTGGTCAATAATGCTTAGCCGCCTCCCTGGAAGCCTAATCGGGCATAAAAAGTTAGGCGGAACGGCCCCAAAGCTCCACACGGAAGTCCCAAAAAAGCTCCATGATTGGTCAATAATGCTTAGCCGCCTCCCTGGAAGCCTAATCGGGCATAAAAAGTTAGGCGGAACGGCCCCAAAGCTCCACACGGAAGTCCGAAAAAAGCTCCATGATTGGTCAATAATGCTTAGCCGCCTCCCTGGAAGCCTAATCGGGCATAAAAAGTTAGGCGGAACGGCCCCAAAGCTCCACACGGAAGTCCGAAAAAAGCTCAAAAATTTTCTAAGTGCCAACGGCTCATTCGCCGTAATGTGTCCGCTCCGCGCTGGTTCCCCGGTCGGCCGCGAATAGCGCAAAATCAGCCTCACGGAAGTTCGAAAAAAGCTCAAAAATTTTCTAAGTGCCAACGGCTCATTCGCCGTAATGTGTCCGCTCCGCGCTGGTTCCCCGGTCGGCCGCGAATAGCGCAAAATCAGCCTCACGGAAGTTCGAAAAAAGCTCAAAAATTTTCTAAGTGCCAACGGCTCATTCGCCGTAATGTGTCCGCTCCGCGCTGGTTCCCCGGTCGGCCGCGAATAGCGCAAAAATCAGCCTAAGTGCAGTACCAACCTTGGCGTGTTGGTGCGCCAGAGTACGATGAGTTGGTCCCCCTAGTCACTGTACTCATTACCTTTACCCCCTAATCGCAAAATATAGTCAGAACGTATATGCAGAAGACTATTTTTTTCTTTTTTAAAATTTTCTAAGTGCCAGCGGATGCTGGCACACGAACTGTCCGAGCTACGACGGTTCTCCGGTCGGACAGCGAGGGTGAAAAAGCGGTCCTAAAATCACCGAGGGCTGCCGCACAAGTTGTCCGAGTGGCGACGGTTCCCCGGTCGGCCACGAATGTCGAAAATTCGGCCTCTCCACCACGGAGGTCGGTGAGAATTTCAGAATATTTTCTAAGTGCCAACGGCTCTTGCGCCGTAAAGTGTCCGCTTTGCCTGGTTCCCTCGGTCGGCCACAAATAGCGAAAAATCAGCCTCTCCTTCTGGAGCTCGCCTAAGTGCCAACGGCTCTTGCGCCGTAATGTGTCCGCTTTGTCTGGTTCCCTCGGTCGGCCACAAACGGCGAAAAATCAGCCTCTCCTTCTGGAGCTCGTGCCAACTTTGGCGAATATTTTCTAAGTGCCAACGGCTCTTGCGCCGTAAAGTGTCCGCTTTGCCTGGTTCCCTCGGTCGGCCACAAATAGCGAAAAATCAGCCTCTCCTTCTGGAGCTCGCCTAAGTGCCAACGGCTCTTGCGCCGTAATGTGTCCGCTTTGTCTGGTTCCCTCGGTCGGCCACAAACGGCGAAAAATCAGCCTCTCATTCTGGAGCTCGTGCCAACTTTGGCGAATATTTTCTAAGTGCCAACGGCTCTTGCGCCGTAATGTGTCCGCTTTGCCTGGTTCCCTCGGTCGGCCACAAATAGCGAAAAAATCAGCCTCTCCTTCTGGAGCTCGCCTAAGTGCCAACGGCTCTTGCGCCGTAATGTGTCCGCTTTGCCTGGTTCCCTCGGTCGGCCACAAACGGCGAAAAATCAGCCTCTCATTCTGGAGCTCGTGCCAACTTTGGCGAATATTTTCTAAGTGCCAACGGCTCTTGCGCCGTAATGTGTCCGCTTTGCCTGGTTCCCTCGGTCGGCCACGAACGGCGAAAAATCAGCCTCTCCTTCTGGAGCTCGCCTAAGTGCCAACGGCTCTTGCGCCGTAATGTGTCCGCTTTGCCTGGTTCCCTCGGTCGGCCACAAACGGCGAAAAATCAGCCTCTCCTTCTGGAGCTCGCCTAAGTGCCAACGGCTCTTGCGCCGTAATGTGTCCGCTTTGCCTGGTTCCCTCGGTCGGCCACAAATAGCGAAAAACCAGCCTCTCCTTCTGGAGCTCGCCTAAGTGCCAACGGCTCTTGCGCCGTAATGTGTCCGCTTTGCCTGGTTCCCTCGGTCGGCCACAAACGGCGAAAAATCAGCCTCTCCTTCTGGAGCTCGCCTAAGTGCCAACGGCTCTTGCGCCGTAATGTGTCCGCTTTGCCTGGTTCCCTCGGTCGGCCACAAATAGCGAAAAACCAGCCTCTCCTTCTGGAGCTCGCCTAAGTGCCAACGGCTCTTGCGCCGTAATGTGTCCGCTTTGCCTGGTTCCCTCGGTCGGCCACAAACGGCGAAAAATCAGCCTCTCCTTCTGGAGCTCGCGCCAACTTTGTCAAAAAATTTCTAAGTGCCAACGGCTCTTGCGCCGTAAAGTGTCCGCTTTGCCTGGTTCCCTCGGTCGGCCACAAATAGCGAAAAATCAGCCTCTCCTTCTGGAGCTCGTGCCAACTTTGGCGAATATTTTCTAAGTGCCAACGGCTCTTGCGCCGTAATGTGTCCGCTTTGCCTGGTTCCCTCGGTCGGCCACAAATAGCGAAAAATCAGCCTCTCCTTCTGGAGCTCGCCTAAGTGCCAACGGCTCTTGCGCCGTAAAGTGTCCGCTTTGTCTGGTTCCCTCGGTCGGCCACAAACGGCGAAAAATCAGCCTCTCCTTCTGGAGCTCGTGCCAACTTTGGCGAATATTTTCTAAGTGCCAACGGCTCTTGCGCCGTAAAGTGTCCGCTTTGTCTGGTTCCCTCGGTCGGCCACAAATAGCGAAAAATCAGCCTCTCCTTCTGGAGCTCGCGCAAGTGCCAACGGCTCTTGCGCCGTAAAGTGTCCGCTTTGTCTGGTTCCCTCGGTCGGCCACAAATAGCGAAAAATCAGCCTCTCCTTCTGGAGCTCGTGCCAACTTTGGCGAATATTTTCTAAGTGCCAACGGCTCTTGCGCCGTAATGTGTCCGCTTTGTCTGGTTCCCTCGGTCGGCCACAAATAGCGAAAAATCAGCCTCTCCTTCTGGAGCTCGTGCCAACTTTGGCGAATATTTTCTAAGTGCCAACGGCTCTTGCGCCGTAAAGTGTCCGCTTTGCCTGGTTCCCTCGGTCGGCCACAAATAGCGAAAAATCAGCCTCTCCTTCTGGAGCTCGCGCCAACTTTGTCAAAAAATTTCTAAGTGCCAACGGCTCTTGCGCCGTAAAGTGTCCGCTTTGCCTGGTTCCCTCGGTCGGCCACAAATAGCGAAAAATCAGCCTCTCCTTCTGGAGCTCGCGCCAACTTTGTCAAAAAATTTCTAAGTGCCAACGGCTCTTGCGCCGTAAAGTGTCCGCTTTGCCTGGTTCCCTCGGTCGGCCACAAATAGCGAAAAATCAGCCTCTCCTTCTGGAGCTCGCGCCAACTTTGTCGAAAAATTTCTAAGTGCCAACGGCTCTTGCGCCGTAAAGTGTCCGCTTTGTCTGGTTCCCTCGGTCGGCCGCAAATAGCGAAAAATCAGCCTCTCGCCCGTCAGGTACCAGGCGTTGGGGTACCAGGGGTAAGTGCAGTACCAGCTTTGGTCTGTTGGTGCGCCAGAGTACGATGAGTTGGTCCCCCTAGTCACTGTACTCATTACCTTTACCCCCAAATCGCAAAATATAGTCAGAACGAGTGTGGGGAACACAAGTTTTGGCCCCGAGAACCAGGCGGCTGGTGTCTCTAGCGATGTGTTCCCCCCCAAAAAGTGTTCACATGCTCGGACAGCGAACCTAGGAGCTACCGCAAAGCACTCTGGAAGTGCAAGAGCGAAAAATTTTCTAAGTACAAAAACTCTCGAAAATTTTCAAAGTGTCACAGTGCTCGAAAATTTTCAAAGTGCTACATGCTTTCCATCCAAGGAAGGAATAGTGGAGGACCGGCCGCCTCCTTAAACACAAGCCGGCGGAACGACGGGGAGGACCGGCCGCCTCCTTAAACACAGGCCGGTGGAACGTTTGGCAGAATTCTTCTCGTGGAGGACCGGCCGCCTCCTTAAACACAAGCCGGCGGAACGACGGGGAGGACCGGCCGCCTCCTTAAACACAGGCCGGTGGAACGTTTGGCAGAATTCTTCTCGTGGAGGACCGGCCGCCTC
>NW_026872120.1:60000-77500 GCF_033458585.1 Syngnathus typhle
GACCGCCACCCCCCGACCGCCACAAGGCGACCGCCACAAGGCGACCGCCACAAGGCGACCGCCACAAGGCGACCGCCACAAGGCGACCGCCACTGGCCCCAAGCGCCAGCCCCGACCGCCACCCCCCGACCGCCACAAGGCGACCGCCACAAGGCGACCGCCACAAGGCGACCGCCACAAGGCGACCGCCACAAGGCGACCGCCACAAGGCGACCGCCACTGGCCCCAAGCGCCAGCCCCGACCGCCACCCCCCGACCGCCACAAGGCGACCGCCACAAGGCGACCGCCACCGGCCCCAAGCGCCAGCCCCCGACCGCCACCCCCCGACCGCCACAAGGCGACCGCCACAAGGCGACCGCCACAAGGCGACCGCCACAAGGCGACCGCCACAAGGCGACCGCCACCGGCCCCAAGCGCCAGCCCCGACCGCCACCCCCCGACCGCCACAAGGCGACCGCCACAAGGCGACCGCCACAAGGCGACCGCCACAAGGCGACCGCCACAAGGCGACCGCCACTGGCCCCAAGCGCCAGCCCCGACCGCCACCCCCCGACCGCCACAAGGCGACCGCCACAAGGCGACCGCCACAAGGCGACCGCCACAAGGCGACCGCCACAAGGCGACCGCCACAAGGCGACCGCCACTGGCCCCAAGCGCCAGCCCCGACCGCCACCCCCCGACCGCCACAAGGCGACCGCCACAAGGCGACCGCCACCGGCCCCAAGCGCCAGCCCCGACCGCCACCCCCCGACCGCCACAAGGCGACCGCCACAAGGCGTTAGTGGCCGCGCCCGGTACTTTACTGGACCCTATTTGGCCCGCGGACCGGCCGGCGTCGCTTCCTTGAATGCTTAGCCGCCTTTCGAGCTGCCATGCCGGGCTTGAGTTAGTGGTTTGCGCCCGGTACTCTACGTTAAAAGTCAGGCGGAACGGCTCTGAAGCTCCAGACGGTGCTTCCTTGAATGCTTAGCCGCCTTTCGAGCTGCCATGCCGGGCTTGAGTTAGTGGTTTGCGCCCGGTACTCTACGTTAAAAGTCAGGCGGAACGGCTCTGAAGCTCCAGACGGTGCTTCCTTGAATGCTTAGCCGCCTTTCGAGCTGCCATGCCGGGCTTGAGTTAGTGGTTTGCGCCCGGTACTCTACGTTAAAAGTCAGGCGGAACGGCTCTGAAGCTCCAGACGGTGCTTCCTTGAATGCTTAGCCGCCTTTCGAGCTGCCATGCCGGGCTTGAGTTAGTGGTTTGCGCCCGGTACTCTACGTTAAAAGTCAGGCGGAACGGCTCTGAAGCTCCAGACGGTGCTTCCTTGAATGCTTAGCCGCCTTTCGAGCTGCCATGCCGGGCTTGAGTTAGTGGTTTGCGCCCGGTACTCTACGTTAAAAGTCAGGCGGAACGGCTCTGAAGCTCCAGACGGTGCTTCCTTGAATGCTTAGCCGCCTTTCGAGCTGCCATGCCGGGCTTGAGTTAGTGGTTTGCGCCCGGTACTCTACGTTAAAAGTCAGGCGGAACGGCTCTGAAGCTCCAGACGGTGCTTCCTTGAATGCTTAGCCGCCTTTCGAGCTGCCATGCCGGGCTTGAGTTAGTGGTTTGCGCCCGGTACTCTACGTTAAAAGTCAGGCGGAACGGCTCTGAAGCTCCAGACGGTGCTTCCTTGAATGCTTAGCCGCCTTTCGAGCTGCCATGCCGGGCTTGAGTTAGTGGTTTGCGCCCGGTACTCTACGTTAAAAGTCAGGCGGAACGGCTCTGAAGCTCCAGACGGTGCTTCCTTGAATGCTTAGCCGCCTTTCGAGCTGCCATGCCGGGCTTGAGTTAGTGGTTTGCGCCCGGTACTCTACGTTAAAAGTCAGGCGGAACGGCTCTGAAGCTCCAGACGGTGCTTCCTTGAATGCTTAGCCGCCTTTCGAGCTGCCATGCCGGGCTTGAGTTAGTGGTTTGCGCCCGGTACTCTACGTTAAAAGTCAGGCGGAACGGCTCTGAAGCTCCAGACGGTGCTTCCTTGAATGCTTAGCCGCCTTTCGAGCTGCCATGCCGGGCTTGAGTTAGTGGTTTGCGCCCGGTACTCTACGTTAAAAGTCAGGCGGAACGGCTCTGAAGCTCCAGACGGTGCTTCCTTGAATGCTTAGCCGCCTTTCGAGCTGCCATGCCGGGCTTGAGTTAGTGGTTTGCGCCCGGTACTCTACGTTAAAAGTCAGGCGGAACGGCTCTGAAGCTCCAGACGGTGCTTCCTTGAATGCTTAGCCGCCTTTCGAGCTGCCATGCCGGGCTTGAGTTAGTGGTTTGCGCCCGGTACTCTACGTTAAAAGTCAGGCGGAACGGCTCTGAAGCTCCAGACGGTGCTTCCTTGAATGCTTAGCCGCCTTTCGAGCTGCCATGCCGGGCTTGAGTTAGTGGTTTGCGCCCGGTACTCTACGTTAAAAGTCAGGCGGAACGGCTCTGAAGCTCCAGACGGTGCTTCCTTGAATGCTTAGCCGCCTTTCGAGCTGCCATGCCGGGCTTGAGTTAGTGGTTTGCGCCCGGTACTCTACGTTAAAAGTCAGGCGGAACGGCTCTGAAGCTCCAGACGGTGCTTCCTTGAATGCTTAGCCGCCTTTCGAGCTCTCCTGCCCGGCGTGGGTTTCGCGTCCGCGCCCGGTACATTATGGAAGCCAAAAAAAAAAAAAATTCTAAGTGCGAGTGGGACCGGCCTGGGGGGCTTCCTTGAAAGCCCATCCGCCCTCCGAGCTCTCCCACCGGTCGTGGGTTGGCGTCCGCCACTGCTCAAAGCGAACTTCAAATTATCTGCTTAATAATGTGGAACACCATTCTTAAGTAGTTTTTCCTTAATTTGGGCTCAACTGGCCGGTAATGATCCCCGGTGTCTGAGATTGATCTCAGTGATCCAAAGAGCCCTGACACGTAATACCATCCATGAGTTTAATTGAAAAACAAAAAATGTAATCTTTATGACACATAAATACAATTTGCATAATAATTTGGAACACAGTGTAGACTTCCAGCGGACCGCGCGCGGCTCGGCTGACGGCGCAGCGCGATCTGGTACCGCTGCGCGGGACGAAACACGCCCCGTGCAGAGTTCCAGGCGGCCGGGAAGACATTTAAGCGCTGCCGCTGCAGCTGCGGCGGGGATTTGCCGTCCTCCGGTGGACACGACGAGTAAATACACCAGCAATCGCACTTACACCGTGTTCCAAATTATTATGCAAGTGACATTTATCTCAGATTTTCCTAAATAGTCGATGCAAAATGAGTCAGCATAATTTTCAAGTCATCAACCATTATTTTGATGAATTCTAATTTTATTGAACAAACCTCCGAATGATCACAGAATTTTTAAAAAATAAAAAACTTAAAATGCACTGTTCCACATTATTACGCACAACAGAGTTTTATAACATTTTATAGGTTTTTATGAACTGAAATGCCCATCTTAAGAATTTACAGCATTAGGAGGTCATATTTACTGAAATCAAAAGCTATTTCAAAGAAAAGACAAACAAGTTACATTTTAACATAGGACCCTTTATTTCAATAAAAAACAAAGTTACATTTTAACATAGGACCCTTTGTTCAACAGCAGCTTCACGATTCTTCCATCCACTGAACTTGTGAGTTTTTGTACAGTTTCTGGTTGAATTTCTTGGCAGGATCTAAGAATAGCCTGCCAGAGCTGCTCTTTGGAATTGAACTGCCTCCCACCTTCGTAGATTTTCTGCTTGACGATGCTCCACAAGTTTTCAATAGGATTGAGGTCAGGGGAGCATGGGGGCCACACCATCAGTTTCTCTCCCTTTATTCCCATAGATGCCAAAGACGTTGACGTATTTCTTGCAGCATGAGACGGTGCATTGTCATGCATGAAGATGATCTTTTGACGGAAAGCACGGTTCTTCCTGTTGTACCATGGACAGAAGTGTTGAGTCAGAAATTCCACGTAGTTAACAGACGTAATTTTGACGCCTTCAGGGACCCTAAAGGGGCCAAGCAGCTCTCTCCCCATGATTCCGGCCCAAAACATCACTCCGCCACCTCCCTGCTGACGCCGCAGCCTTGTTGGGCTATCGTGGCCGTCCACCAACCATCCACGACTCCATCCATCTGTAAAGTCAAGTCAAATCAAGTTTATTTGTATAGCCCTAAATCACAAGCAGTCTCAAAGGGCTTCACATTGACAGAAATTGACAATTATTCTCAAAGCATCCCCTGAGCTCTCAAAAGTGCAAGGAAAAACTTAAAAAACCCTACCTGGCCCATCCAAGGTGGCACGGCACTCGTCGGTGAACAGGACTGTCTGAAAATTTGTCTTCATGTAAGTCTGGGCCCACTGCAGCCGTTTCTGCTTGTTCGCGTTGTTCAGGGGTGGCCGAATGGAGGGTTTCCGCACAACTGCAAGCCTCTGGAGGATCCTGCACCTCGTCGTTCGTGGGACTTCACTGGCACCAGCAGCGTCGAATATTTGTTTGCTCGTCTTTAGTGGCATGCTTGCAGCCGCCCTCTTGATTCGATTTGTTTGTCTTGCAGAAACCTTCCTTGTCGTGCCTTTGTCTGCACGAACGCGCGTTTGCTCCGAATCAGCGACGAATTTCTTCAAAGTTCGATGGTCGCGCTTAAGCTTTCGTGCAATATCGAATGTCTGCATACCTTGTCCAAGGCATCGAACGATTTCACGCTTCTCGACAGCAGAGAGATCCTTTTTCCTCCCCATGGTTGAACGAAATGGCCGAACGCTTAAAAACGCGGAACTTAAATAGACTTGTTAATTACTACAATTGCGCTCACCTGGCAGACTACCATGGACTGTACCATGACTGAGGGTGATTTCAGTACTTGAAAAACAAAAAATGTAATCTTTATGACACTTAAATACATTTTGCATAATAATTTGGAACACGGGACCGTGTTCCAAATTATTATGCAAAGGATATTTATCTCAGATTTTCCTAAATAGCTTCCTTGAAATGTTACCCGGCTTTTGAGCTCTCCTGCCGGGCGTGGGTTTGCGTCAGCGCCCTGGTAACATTATGGAAGCTAAAAGAAAGAAAAAAGAAACAAATCTAAGTGCGATTGCTGGTGTCTAAATACATTTTGCATAATAATTTGGAACACGGGACCGTGTTCCAAATTATTATGCAAGTGATATTTATCTCAGATTTTCCTAAATAGCTTTACTCGTCGTGCCGACCGGAGGGAGGCCACTCCCCGCCGCAGCTGAACAGTCATCCCGGCCTAGTGGAGGTCTGCGCAGGGGGGGTCTTCCTTGAAATGTTACCCGGCTTTTGAGCTCTCCTGTCCGGCGTGGGTTTGCGTCAGCGGCCGGTGTCATTTACTCGTCGTGCCGACCGGAGGGAGGCCACTCCCCGCCACAGCTGAACAGTCATCCCGGCCTAGTGGAGGTCTGCGCAGGGGGGGTCTTCCTTGAAATGTTACCCGGCTTTTGAGCTCTCCTGTCCGGCGTGGGTTTGCGTCAGCGGCCGGTGTCATTTACTCGTCGTGCCGACCGGAGGGAGGCCACTCCCCGCCGCAGCTGAACAGTCATCCCGGCCTAGTGGAGGTCTGCGCAGGGGGGGTCTTCCTTGAAATGTTACCCGGCTTTTGAGCTCTCCTGTCCGGCGTGGGTTTGCGTCAGCGGCCGGTGTCATTTACTCGTCGTGCCGACCGGAGGGAGGCCACTCCCCGCCACAGCTGAACAGTCATCCCGGCCTAGTGGAGGTCTGCGCAGGGGGGGTCTTCCTTGAAATGTTACCCGGCTTTTGAGCTCTCCTGTCCGGCGTGGGTTTGCGTCAGCGGCCGGTGTCATTTACTCGTCGTGCCGACCGGAGGGAGGCCACTCCCCGCCACAGCTGAACAGTCATCCCGGCCTAGTGGAGGTCTGCGCAGGGGGGGTCTTCCTTGAAATGTTACCCGGCTTTTGAGCTCTCCTGTCCGGCGTGGGTTTGCGTCAGCGGCCGGTGTCATTTACTCGTCGTGCCGACCGGAGGGAGGCCACTCCCCGCCACAGCTGAACAGTCATCCCGGCCTAGTGGAGGTCTGCGCAGGGGGGGTCTTCCTTGAAATGTTACCCGGCTTTTGAGCTCTCCTGTCCGGCGTGGGTTTGCGTCAGCGGCCGGTGTCATTTACTCGTCGTGTCCACCGGAGGGAGGCCACTCCCCGCCGCAGCTGCAGCGGCAGCTTTGAAACGTCATCCCGGCCCCCTGGAACTGTGCGCGGGGGGGGCGATGCGTCCCGTGCGAGGTACCAGGTCGCGCTGCGCCGTCTGCCTGGCCGCTTTGGGCCCGCTGGAAGTCTATTAAAGCTCCGCGATCTCCGCCTCGGTGCTTAAAAAGCGTCCATCCGCTCTCCTGGAGCTTCTTTCGGTCATCTCGTCCGCGTGCACGGCCTGCCGGTGGCACCGGCTGGAGCTCCGCAAAAAGCTCCATTTCTGTTAAAAATGCTTAGCCGCGTCCCTGGAAGCCCAATCGGGCGTAGAAAGTGAGGGGGAAGGCCCCCAAAGCACCGGCTGGAAGTCCCAAAAAAGCTCCATGATTGGTCAATAATGCTTAGCCGCCTCCCTGGAAGCCTAATCGGGCATAAAAAGCTAGGCGGAACGGCCCCAAAGCTCCACACGGAAGTCCCAAAAAAGCTCCATGATTGGTCAATAATGCTTAGCCGCCTCCCTGGAAGCCTAATCGGGCATAAAAAGCTAGGCGGAACGGCCCCAAAGCTCCACACGGAAGTCCCAAAAAAGCTCCATGATTGGTCAATAATGCTTAGCCGCCTCCCTGGAAGCCTAATCGGGCATAAAAAGCTAGGCGGAACGGCCCCAAAGCTCCACACGGAAGTCCCAAAAAAGCTCCATGATTGGTCAATAATGCTTAGCCGCCTCCCTGGAAGCCTAATCGGGCATAAAAAGCTAGGCGGAACGGCCCCAAAGCTCCACACGGAAGTCCCAAAAAAGCTCCATGATTGGTCAATAATGCTTAGCCGCCTCCCTGGAAGCCTAATCGGGCATAAAAAGCTAGGCGGAACGGCCCCAAAGCTCCACACGGAAGTCCCAAAAAAGCTCCATGATTGGTCAATAATGCTTAGCCGCCTCCCTGGAAGCCTAATCGGGCATAAAAAGCTAGGCGGAACGGCCCCAAAGCTCCACACGGAAGTCCCAAAAAAGCTCCATGATTGGTCAATAATGCTTAGCCGCCTCCCTGGAAGCCTAATCGGGCATAAAAAGCTAGGCGGAACGGCCCCAAAGCTCCACACGGAAGTCCCAAAAAAGCTCCATGATTGGTCAATAATGCTTAGCCGCCTCCCTGGAAGCCTAATCGGGCATAAAAAGCTAGGCGGAACGGCCCCAAAGCTCCACACGGAAGTCCCAAAAAAGCTCCATGATTGGTCAATAATGCTTAGCCGCCTCCCTGGAAGCCTAATCGGGCATAAAAAGCTAGGCGGAACGGCCCCAAAGCTCCACACGGAAGTCCCAAAAAAGCTCCATGATTGGTCAATAATGCTTAGCCGCCTCCCTGGAAGCCTAATCGGGCATAAAAAGTTAGGCGGAACGGCTCCAAAGCTCCACACGGAAGTCCCAAAAAAGCTCCATGATTGGTCAATAATGCTTAGCCGCCTCCCTGGAAGCCTAATCGGGCATAAAAAGCTAGGCGGAACGGCCCCAAAGCTCCACACGGAAGTCCCAAAAAAGCTCCATGATTGGTCAATAATGCTTAGCCGCCTCCCTGGAAGCCTAATCGGGCATAAAAAGCTAGGCGGAACGGCCCCAAAGCTCCACACGGAAGTCCCAAAAAAGCTCCATGATTGGTCAATAATGCTTAGCCGCCTCCCTGGAAGCCTAATCGGGCATAAAAAGCTAGGCGGAACGGCCCCAAAGCTCCACACGGAAGTCCCAAAAAAGCTCCATGATTGGTCAATAATGCTTAGCCGCCTCCCTGGAAGCCTAATCGGGCATAAAAAGCTAGGCGGAACGGCCCCAAAGCTCCACACGGAAGTCCCAAAAAAGCTCCATGATTGGTCAATAATGCTTAGCCGCCTCCCTGGAAGCCTAATCGGGCATAAAAAGCTAGGCGGAACGGCCCCAAAGCTCCACACGGAAGTCCCAAAAAAGCTCCATGATTGGTCAATAATGCTTAGCCGCCTCCCTGGAAGCCTAATCGGGCATAAAAAGCTAGGCGGAACGGCCCCAAAGCTCCACACGGAAGTCCCAAAAAAGCTCCATGATTGGTCAATAATGCTTAGCCGCCTCCCTGGAAGCCTAATCGGGCATAAAAAGCTAGGCGGAACGGCCCCAAAGCTCCACACGGAAGTCCCAAAAAAGCTCCATGATTGGTCAATAATGCTTAGCCGCCTCCCTGGAAGCCTAATCGGGCATAAAAAGCTAGGCGGAACGGCCCCAAAGCTCCACACGGAAGTCCCAAAAAAGCTCCATGATTGGTCAATAATGCTTAGCCGCCTCCCTGGAAGCCTAATCGGGCATAAAAAGCTAGGCGGAACGGCCCCAAAGCTCCACACGGAAGTCCCAAAAAAGCTCCATGATTGGTCAATAATGCTTAGCCGCCTCCCTGGAAGCCTAATCGGGCATAAAAAGTTAGGCGGAACGGCTCCAAAGCTCCACACGGAAGTCCCAAAAAAGCTCCATGATTGGTCAATAATGCTTAGCCGCCTCCCTGGAAGCCTAATCGGGCATAAAAAGTTAGGCGGAACGGCCCCAAAGCTCCACACGGAAGTCCCAAAAAAGCTCCATGATTGGTCAATAATGCTTAGCCGCCTCCCTGGAAGCCTAATCGGGCATAAAAAGTTAGGCGGAACGGCCCCAAAGCTCCACACGGAAGTCCGAAAAAAGCTCCATGATTGGTCAATAATGCTTAGCCGCCTCCCTGGAAGCCTAATCGGGCATAAAAAGTTAGGCGGAACGGCCCCAAAGCTCCACACGGAAGTCCGAAAAAAGCTCAAAAATTTTCTAAGTGCCAACGGCTCATTCGCCGTAATGTGTCCGCTCCGCGCTGGTTCCCCGGTCGGCCGCGAATAGCGCAAAATCAGCCTCACGGAAGTTCGAAAAAAGCTCAAAAATTTTCTAAGTGCCAACGGCTCATTCGCCGTAATGTGTCCGCTCCGCGCTGGTTCCCCGGTCGGCCGCGAATAGCGCAAAATCAGCCTCACGGAAGTTCGAAAAAAGCTCAAAAATTTTCTAAGTGCCAACGGCTCATTCGCCGTAATGTGTCCGCTCCGCGCTGGTTCCCCGGTCGGCCGCGAATAGCGCAAAAATCAGCCTAAGTGCAGTACCAACCTTGGCGTGTTGGTGCGCCAGAGTACGATGAGTTGGTCCCCCTAGTCACTGTACTCATTACCTTTACCCCCTAATCGCAAAATATAGTCAGAACGTATATGCAGAAGACTATTTTTTTCTTTTTTAAAATTTTCTAAGTGCCAGCGGATGCTGGCACACGAACTGTCCGAGCTACGACGGTTCTCCGGTCGGACAGCGAGGGTGAAAAAGCGGTCCTAAAATCACCGAGGGCTGCCGCACAAGTTGTCCGAGTGGCGACGGTTCCCCGGTCGGCCACGAATGTCGAAAATTCGGCCTCTCCACCACGGAGGTCGGTGAGAATTTCAGAATATTTTCTAAGTGCCAACGGCTCTTGCGCCGTAAAGTGTCCGCTTTGCCTGGTTCCCTCGGTCGGCCACAAATAGCGAAAAATCAGCCTCTCCTTCTGGAGCTCGCCTAAGTGCCAACGGCTCTTGCGCCGTAATGTGTCCGCTTTGTCTGGTTCCCTCGGTCGGCCACAAACGGCGAAAAATCAGCCTCTCCTTCTGGAGCTCGTGCCAACTTTGGCGAATATTTTCTAAGTGCCAACGGCTCTTGCGCCGTAAAGTGTCCGCTTTGCCTGGTTCCCTCGGTCGGCCACAAATAGCGAAAAATCAGCCTCTCCTTCTGGAGCTCGCCTAAGTGCCAACGGCTCTTGCGCCGTAATGTGTCCGCTTTGTCTGGTTCCCTCGGTCGGCCACAAACGGCGAAAAATCAGCCTCTCATTCTGGAGCTCGTGCCAACTTTGGCGAATATTTTCTAAGTGCCAACGGCTCTTGCGCCGTAATGTGTCCGCTTTGCCTGGTTCCCTCGGTCGGCCACAAATAGCGAAAAAATCAGCCTCTCCTTCTGGAGCTCGCCTAAGTGCCAACGGCTCTTGCGCCGTAATGTGTCCGCTTTGCCTGGTTCCCTCGGTCGGCCACAAACGGCGAAAAATCAGCCTCTCATTCTGGAGCTCGTGCCAACTTTGGCGAATATTTTCTAAGTGCCAACGGCTCTTGCGCCGTAATGTGTCCGCTTTGCCTGGTTCCCTCGGTCGGCCACGAACGGCGAAAAATCAGCCTCTCCTTCTGGAGCTCGCCTAAGTGCCAACGGCTCTTGCGCCGTAATGTGTCCGCTTTGCCTGGTTCCCTCGGTCGGCCACAAACGGCGAAAAATCAGCCTCTCCTTCTGGAGCTCGCCTAAGTGCCAACGGCTCTTGCGCCGTAATGTGTCCGCTTTGCCTGGTTCCCTCGGTCGGCCACAAATAGCGAAAAACCAGCCTCTCCTTCTGGAGCTCGCCTAAGTGCCAACGGCTCTTGCGCCGTAATGTGTCCGCTTTGCCTGGTTCCCTCGGTCGGCCACAAACGGCGAAAAATCAGCCTCTCCTTCTGGAGCTCGCCTAAGTGCCAACGGCTCTTGCGCCGTAATGTGTCCGCTTTGCCTGGTTCCCTCGGTCGGCCACAAATAGCGAAAAACCAGCCTCTCCTTCTGGAGCTCGCGCCAACTTTGTCAAAAAATTTCTAAGTGCCAACGGCTCTTGCGCCGTAAAGTGTCCGCTTTGCCTGGTTCCCTCGGTCGGCCACAAATAGCGAAAAATCAGCCTCTCCTTCTGGAGCTCGTGCCAACTTTGGCGAATATTTTCTAAGTGCCAACGGCTCTTGCGCCGTAAAGTGTCCGCTTTGCCTGGTTCCCTCGGTCGGCCACAAATAGCGAAAAATCAGCCTCTCCTTCTGGAGCTCGCCTAAGTGCCAACGGCTCTTGCGCCGTAATGTGTCCGCTTTGTCTGGTTCCCTCGGTCGGCCACAAACGGCGAAAAATCAGCCTCTCCTTCTGGAGCTCGTGCCAACTTTGGCGAATATTTTCTAAGTGCCAACGGCTCTTGCGCCGTAAAGTGTCCGCTTTGCCTGGTTCCCTCGGTCGGCCACAAATAGCGAAAAATCAGCCTCTCCTTCTGGAGCTCGCCTAAGTGCCAACGGCTCTTGCGCCGTAATGTGTCCGCTTTGTCTGGTTCCCTCGGTCGGCCACAAACGGCGAAAAATCAGCCTCTCATTCTGGAGCTCGTGCCAACTTTGGCGAATATTTTCTAAGTGCCAACGGCTCTTGCGCCGTAATGTGTCCGCTTTGCCTGGTTCCCTCGGTCGGCCACAAATAGCGAAAAAATCAGCCTCTCCTTCTGGAGCTCGCCTAAGTGCCAACGGCTCTTGCGCCGTAATGTGTCCGCTTTGCCTGGTTCCCTCGGTCGGCCACAAACGGCGAAAAATCAGCCTCTCATTCTGGAGCTCGTGCCAACTTTGGCGAATATTTTCTAAGTGCCAACGGCTCTTGCGCCGTAATGTGTCCGCTTTGCCTGGTTCCCTCGGTCGGCCACGAACGGCGAAAAATCAGCCTCTCCTTCTGGAGCTCGCCTAAGTGCCAACGGCTCTTGCGCCGTAATGTGTCCGCTTTGCCTGGTTCCCTCGGTCGGCCACAAACGGCGAAAAATCAGCCTCTCCTTCTGGAGCTCGCCTAAGTGCCAACGGCTCTTGCGCCGTAATGTGTCCGCTTTGCCTGGTTCCCTCGGTCGGCCACAAATAGCGAAAAACCAGCCTCTCCTTCTGGAGCTCGCCTAAGTGCCAACGGCTCTTGCGCCGTAATGTGTCCGCTTTGCCTGGTTCCCTCGGTCGGCCACAAACGGCGAAAAATCAGCCTCTCCTTCTGGAGCTCGCCTAAGTGCCAACGGCTCTTGCGCCGTAATGTGTCCGCTTTGCCTGGTTCCCTCGGTCGGCCACAAATAGCGAAAAACCAGCCTCTCCTTCTGGAGCTCGCCTAAGTGCCAACGGCTCTTGCGCCGTAATGTGTCCGCTTTGCCTGGTTCCCTCGGTCGGCCACAAACGGCGAAAAATCAGCCTCTCCTTCTGGAGCTCGCCTAAGTGCCAACGGCTCTTGCGCCGTAATGTGTCCGCTTTGCCTGGTTCCCTCGGTCGGCCACAAATAGCGAAAAACCAGCCTCTCCTTCTGGAGCTCGCCTAAGTGCCAACGGCTCTTGCGCCGTAATGTGTCCGCTTTGCCTGGTTCCCTCGGTCGGCCACAAACGGCGAAAAATCAGCCTCTCCTTCTGGAGCTCGCCTAAGTGCCAACGGCTCTTGCGCCGTAATGTGTCCGCTTTGCCTGGTTCCCTCGGTCGGCCACAAATAGCGAAAAACCAGCCTCTCCTTCTGGAGCTCGCCTAAGTGCCAACGGCTCTTGCGCCGTAATGTGTCCGCTTTGCCTGGTTCCCTCGGTCGGCCACAAACGGCGAAAAATCAGCCTCTCCTTCTGGAGCTCGCCTAAGTGCCAACGGCTCTTGCGCCGTAATGTGTCCGCTTTGCCTGGTTCCCTCGGTCGGCCACAAATAGCGAAAAACCAGCCTCTCCTTCTGGAGCTCGCCTAAGTGCCAACGGCTCTTGCGCCGTAATGTGTCCGCTTTGCCTGGTTCCCTCGGTCGGCCACAAACGGCGAAAAATCAGCCTCTCCTTCTGGAGCTCGCCTAAGTGCCAACGGCTCTTGCGCCGTAATGTGTCCGCTTTGCCTGGTTCCCTCGGTCGGCCACAAATAGCGAAAAACCAGCCTCTCCTTCTGGAGCTCGCGCCAACTTTGTCAAAAAATTTCTAAGTGCCAACGGCTCTTGCGCCGTAAAGTGTCCGCTTTGCCTGGTTCCCTCGGTCGGCCACAAATAGCGAAAAATCAGCCTCTCCTTCTGGAGCTCGTGCCAACTTTGGCGAATATTTTCTAAGTGCCAACGGCTCTTGCGCCGTAATGTGTCCGCTTTGCCTGGTTCCCTCGGTCGGCCACAAATAGCGAAAAATCAGCCTCTCCTTCTGGAGCTCGCCTAAGTGCCAACGGCTCTTGCGCCGTAATGTGTCCGCTTTGTCTGGTTCCCTCGGTCGGCCACAAACGGCGAAAAATCAGCCTCTCCTTCTGGAGCTCGTGCCAACTTTGGCGAATATTTTCTAAGTGCCAACGGCTCTTGCGCCGTAAAGTGTCCGCTTTGCCTGGTTCCCTCGGTCGGCCACAAATAGCGAAAAATCAGCCTCTCCTTCTGGAGCTCGTGCCAACTTTGGCGAATATTTTCTAAGTGCCAACGGCTCTTGCGCCGTAATGTGTCCGCTTTGCCTGGTTCCCTCGGTCGGCCACAAATAGCGAAAAAATCAGCCTCTCCTTCTGGAGCTCGCCTAAGTGCCAACGGCTCTTGCGCCGTAATGTGTCCGCTTTGCCTGGTTCCCTCGGTCGGCCACAAACGGCGAAAAATCAGCCTCTCATTCTGGAGCTCGTGCCAACTTTGGCGAATATTTTCTAAGTGCCAACGGCTCTTGCGCCGTAATGTGTCCGCTTTGCCTGGTTCCCTCGGTCGGCCACGAACGGCGAAAAATCAGCCTCTCCTTCTGGAGCTCGCCTAAGTGCCAACGGCTCTTGCGCCGTAATGTGTCCGCTTTGCCTGGTTCCCTCGGTCGGCCACAAACGGCGAAAAATCAGCCTCTCCTTCTGGAGCTCGCCTAAGTGCCAACGGCTCTTGCGCCGTAATGTGTCCGCTTTGCCTGGTTCCCTCGGTCGGCCACAAATAGCGAAAAACCAGCCTCTCCTTCTGGAGCTCGCCTAAGTGCCAACGGCTCTTGCGCCGTAATGTGTCCGCTTTGCCTGGTTCCCTCGGTCGGCCACAAACGGCGAAAAATCAGCCTCTCCTTCTGGAGCTCGCCTAAGTGCCAACGGCTCTTGCGCCGTAATGTGTCCGCTTTGCCTGGTTCCCTCGGTCGGCCACAAATAGCGAAAAACCAGCCTCTCCTTCTGGAGCTCGCCTAAGTGCCAACGGCTCTTGCGCCGTAATGTGTCCGCTTTGCCTGGTTCCCTCGGTCGGCCACAAACGGCGAAAAATCAGCCTCTCCTTCTGGAGCTCGCGCCAACTTTGTCAAAAAATTTCTAAGTGCCAACGGCTCTTGCGCCGTAAAGTGTCCGCTTTGCCTGGTTCCCTCGGTCGGCCACAAATAGCGAAAAATCAGCCTCTCCTTCTGGAGCTCGTGCCAACTTTGGCGAATATTTTCTAAGTGCCAACGGCTCTTGCGCCGTAATGTGTCCGCTTTGCCTGGTTCCCTCGGTCGGCCACAAATAGCGAAAAATCAGCCTCTCCTTCTGGAGCTCGCCTAAGTGCCAACGGCTCTTGCGCCGTAAAGTGTCCGCTTTGTCTGGTTCCCTCGGTCGGCCACAAACGGCGAAAAATCAGCCTCTCCTTCTGGAGCTCGTGCCAACTTTGGCGAATATTTTCTAAGTGCCAACGGCTCTTGCGCCGTAAAGTGTCCGCTTTGTCTGGTTCCCTCGGTCGGCCACAAATAGCGAAAAATCAGCCTCTCCTTCTGGAGCTCGCGCAAGTGCCAACGGCTCTTGCGCCGTAAAGTGTCCGCTTTGTCTGGTTCCCTCGGTCGGCCACAAATAGCGAAAAATCAGCCTCTCCTTCTGGAGCTCGTGCCAACTTTGGCGAATATTTTCTAAGTGCCAACGGCTCTTGCGCCGTAATGTGTCCGCTTTGTCTGGTTCCCTCGGTCGGCCACAAATAGCGAAAAATCAGCCTCTCCTTCTGGAGCTCGTGCCAACTTTGGCGAATATTTTCTAAGTGCCAACGGCTCTTGCGCCGTAAAGTGTCCGCTTTGCCTGGTTCCCTCGGTCGGCCACAAATAGCGAAAAATCAGCCTCTCCTTCTGGAGCTCGCGCCAACTTTGTCAAAAAATTTCTAAGTGCCAACGGCTCTTGCGCCGTAAAGTGTCCGCTTTGCCTGGTTCCCTCGGTCGGCCACAAATAGCGAAAAATCAGCCTCTCCTTCTGGAGCTCGCGCCAACTTTGTCAAAAAATTTCTAAGTGCCAACGGCTCTTGCGCCGTAAAGTGTCCGCTTTGCCTGGTTCCCTCGGTCGGCCACAAATAGCGAAAAATCAGCCTCTCCTTCTGGAGCTCGCGCCAACTTTGTCGAAAAATTTCTAAGTGCCAACGGCTCTTGCGCCGTAAAGTGTCCGCTTTGTCTGGTTCCCTCGGTCGGCCGCAAATAGCGAAAAATCAGCCTCTCGCCCGTCAGGTACCAGGCGTTGGGGTACCAGGGGTAAGTGCAGTACCAGCTTTGGTCTGTTGGTGCGCCAGAGTACGATGAGTTGGTCCCCCTAGTCACTGTACTCATTACCTTTACCCCCAAATCGCAAAATATAGTCAGAACGAGTGTGGGGAACACAAGTTTTGGCCCCGAGAACCAGGCGGCTGGTGTCTCTAGCGATGTGTTCCCCCCCAAAAAGTGTTCACATGCTCGGACAGCGAACCTAGGAGCTACCGCAAAGCACTCTGGAAGTGCAAGAGCGAAAAATTTTCTAAGTACAAAAACTCTCGAAAATTTTCAAAGTGTCACAGTGCTCGAAAATTTTCAAAGTGCTACATGCTTTCCATCCAAGGAAGGAATAGTGGAGGACCGGCCGCCTCCTTAAACACAAGCCGGCGGAACGACGGGGAGGACCGGCCGCCTCCTTAAACACAGGCCGGTGGAACGTTTGGCAGAATTCTTCTCGTGGAGGACCGGCCGCCTCCTTAAACACAAGCCGGCGGAACGACGGGGAGGACCGGCCGCCTCCTTAAACACAGGCCGGTGGAACGTTTGGCAGAATTCTTCTCGTGGAGGACCGGCCGCCTCCTTAAACACAGGCCGGTGGGAACGGTTGGCAGAATTGCGTGACGGCCGCCTGCTCCCGGCGTCCGCACGTGAACGAACACCCCCTCCCGGGGACGGCCGTCTGCTCCCGACCGCCGTCCTTCACCCCCTCACCTTCCGGACCCCCGTCTGCTCCCGGCGGGCCTCCGAGTACCCCCACCTTCTCCCGAACTGACCGACAGGCAATGAGACCCGCCTTGGTAGGGCCCCCACCGGCCCCGGCTCGCGCCGGCGTTGGGTGGACGGTTCCTCCCCACTTGCGGGTCGCTCTCCACGGAGGACCGGTCGCCTCACTAAACATAGGCCGGGCGAAAATCTGCGAATGTTATACATCCAAGGAGGGAGGACCGGCCGCCTCCTTAAACCACCGGCCGGGCGAAAATCTGCGAATGTTATACATCCAAGGAGGGAGGACCGGCCGCCTCCTTAAACCACCGGCCGGGCGAAAATATGCGAATGTTATACATCCAAGGAGGGAGGACCGGTCGCCTCACTAAACATAGGCCGGGCGAAAATCTGCGAATGTTATACATCCAAGGAGGGAGGACCGGCCGCCTCCTTAAACCACCGGCCGGGCGAAAATCTGCGAATGTTATACATCCAAGAAAGGAAGGAAGGAGGGAACCGGCCGCCTCCTTAAACACAGGCCGGGCGAAAATCTGCGAATCTTATCCATCCAAGGACGGAGGACCGGCCGCCTCCTTAAACACAGGCCGGTAGGAACGGTTGGCAGAATCGCGTGACGGCCGCCTGCTCCCGGCGTCCGCACGTGAACGAACACCCCCTCCCGGGGACGGCCGTCTGCTCCCGGCCGCCGTCCTTCACCCCCCTCAGCTTCCGGACCCCCGTCTGCTCCCGGCGGGCCTCCGAGTACCCTCCCCTTCTCCCGAACTGACCGACTGGCACTCATGACCCGCCTTGGTAGGGCCCCCACCGGCCCCGGCTCGCGCCGGCGTTGGGTGGACGGTTCCTCCCCACTTGCGGGTCGCACTCTAGCGCCTCGGCCGCCGCGAGAGCGTGCGCTACGCGCCGCCCCCGCAGGCCTTGGCGCGACCGAACGGCAGCGAGACCGAGACGCCCCGAATCACCCACCTAGAGGAAATCAACGGAGGCCGAGCGCGCGATCCGATTGCGGCACGCCGCGTGGGTGTCCGCCGGCCGCGCCGGTCTACCGCGAATGCTGTTTCTCAAACCCTTGCCTAACCAGACGGCACCGCGGGATGTGTTGTCGCAACTCTGCTCGACTATCCGAATAGCCTTTCCCGACTACCGCGTTGCGGGAGGCGTCTTTCGTGCCGCCGGTGGCGTATGACCTTCCGCGAGAGGCGTGCGGGCTCGGGGGGGCCGCAACGACCGAGTCTGACTCGGACGGGGCGCAGCTTCCCTCCCGGTCACAGCAATAAGCGCCGAACGCAGCGTTGGTCACCAGCCACCCCGGCGGGTTCGTCGGGAGCGCCGGTACCCTTCCGTAGCTAGTTGCCAGCTGGCCACAGCGGGCCGCACCGACCGAGTCTGACTCGGACGGGGCGCAGCTTCCCGTCTGGG
>NW_026872120.1:87500-98662 GCF_033458585.1 Syngnathus typhle
ATCCTCGGGCAGCAGGCGGGAGGAGGCAGCCTCCCCTTAGTATAACTTAGTCTCCGGAGAATGACAGCGGGCGCGCGCAAGAGGCCAGTCCGGGGATGAGGCAGCATCCTCGGGCAGCAGGCGGGAGGAGGCAGCCTCCCCTTAGTATAACTTAGTCTCCGGAGAATGACAGCGGGCGCGCGCAAGAGGCCAGTCCGGGGATGAGGCAGCATCCTCGGGCAGCAGGCGGGAGGAGGCAGCCTCCCCTTAGTATAACTTAGTCTCCGGAGAATGACAGCGGGCGCGCGCAAGAGGCCAGTCCGGGGATGAGGCAGCATCCTCGGGCAGCAGGCGGGAGGAGGCAGCCTCCCCTTAGTATAACTTAGTCTCCGGAGAATGACAGCGGGCGCGCGCAAGAGGCCAGTCCGGGGATGAGGCAGCATCCTCGGGCAGCAGGCGGGAGGAGGCAGCCTCCCCTTAGTATAACTTAATCTCCGGAGAATGACAGCGGGCGCGCCTAAGAGGCTGGTCCGGGGACCAGGCACTCTCCCCGGACAACAAAGCACGTCCCCCTCCTGAGTGGACAAAAAAAATCCACTCCTGGTACCTAAGATTTTCTCCAGCGGCGGGCTGGGAGTCTAATCTTTCTCCTGGCCGAGAAAAGAGCACTTTCCCCCGGACAACAAAGCACGTCCCCCTCCTGAGTGGACAAAAAAAATCCACTCCTGGTACCTAGAATTTTCTCCAGCGGCGGGCTGGGAGTCTAATCTTTCTCCTGGCCGAGAAAAGAGCACTTTCCCCCGGACACCAAACCAGCCAACGTCCCCCTCCTGAGTGGACAAAAAAAATCCACTCCTGGTACCTAAAATTTTCTCCAGCGGCGGGCTTGGGACGAAAATCAATCTTCCTCCCGAAATTAAACCACTATTGGCGGACGCCAGCCCCAAGCGCCAGCCCCGACCGCCACCCCCCGACCGCCACAAGGCGACCGCCACAAGGCGACCGCCACAAGGCGACCGCCACAAGGCGACCGCCACAAGGCGACCGCCACTGGCCCCAAGCGCCAGCCCCGACCGCCACCCCCCGACCGCCACAAGGCGACCGCCACAAGGCGACCGCCACAAGGCGACCGCCACAAGGCGACCGCCACAAGGCGACCGCCACAAGGCGACCGCCACTGGCCCCAAGCGCCAGCCCCGACCGCCACCCCCCGACCGCCACAAGGCGACCGCCACAAGGCGACCGCCACCGGCCCCAAGCGCCAGCCCCGACCGCCACCCCCCGACCGCCACAAGGCGACCGCCACAAGGCGACCGCCACAAGGCGACCGCCACAAGGCGACCGCCACAAGGCGACCGCCACCGGCCCCAAGCGCCAGCCCCGACCGCCACCCCCCGACCGCCACAAGGCGACCGCCACAAGGCGACCGCCACAAGGCGACCGCCACAAGGCGACCGCCACAAGGCGACCGCCACTGGCCCCAAGCGCCAGCCCCGACCGCCACCCCCCGACCGCCACAAGGCGACCGCCACAAGGCGACCGCCACAAGGCGACCGCCACAAGGCGACCGCCACAAGGCGACCGCCACAAGGCGACCGCCACTGGCCCCAAGCGCCAGCCCCGACCGCCACCCCCCGACCGCCACAAGGCGACCGCCACAAGGCGACCGCCACCGGCCCCAAGCGCCAGCCCCGACCGCCACCCCCCGACCGCCACAAGGCGACCGCCACAAGGCGTTAGTGGCCGCGCCCGGTACTTTACTGGACCCTATTTGGCCCGCGGACCGGCCGGCGTCGCTTCCTTGAATGCTTAGCCGCCTTTCGAGCTGCCATGCCGGGCTTGAGTTAGTGGTTTGCGCCCGGTACTCTACGTTAAAAGTCAGGCGGAACGGCTCTGAAGCTCCAGACGGTGCTTCCTTGAATGCTTAGCCGCCTTTCGAGCTGCCATGCCGGGCTTGAGTTAGTGGTTTGCGCCCGGTACTCTACGTTAAAAGTCAGGCGGAACGGCTCTGAAGCTCCAGACGGTGCTTCCTTGAATGCTTAGCCGCCTTTCGAGCTGCCATGCCGGGCTTGAGTTAGTGGTTTGCGCCCGGTACTCTACGTTAAAAGTCAGGCGGAACGGCTCTGAAGCTCCAGACGGTGCTTCCTTGAATGCTTAGCCGCCTTTCGAGCTGCCATGCCGGGCTTGAGTTAGTGGTTTGCGCCCGGTACTCTACGTTAAAAGTCAGGCGGAACGGCTCTGAAGCTCCAGACGGTGCTTCCTTGAATGCTTAGCCGCCTTTCGAGCTGCCATGCCGGGCTTGAGTTAGTGGTTTGCGCCCGGTACTCTACGTTAAAAGTCAGGCGGAACGGCTCTGAAGCTCCAGACGGTGCTTCCTTGAATGCTTAGCCGCCTTTCGAGCTGCCATGCCGGGCTTGAGTTAGTGGTTTGCGCCCGGTACTCTACGTTAAAAGTCAAGGCGGAACGGCTCTGAAGCTCCAGACGGTGCTTCCTTGAATGCTTAGCCGCCTTTCGAGCTGCCATGCCGGGCTTGAGTTAGTGGTTTGCGCCCGGTACTCTACGTTAAAAGTCAGGCGGAACGGCTCTGAAGCTCCAGACGGTGCTTCCTTGAATGCTTAGCCGCCTTTCGAGCTGCCATGCCGGGCTTGAGTTAGTGGTTTGCGCCCGGTACTCTACGTTAAAAGTCAGGCGGAACGGCTCTGAAGCTCCAGACGGTGCTTCCTTGAATGCTTAGCCGCCTTTCGAGCTGCCATGCCGGGCTTGAGTTAGTGGTTTGCGCCCGGTACTCTACGTTAAAAGTCAGGCGGAACGGCTCTGAAGCTCCAGACGGTGCTTCCTTGAATGCTTAGCCGCCTTTCGAGCTGCCATGCCGGGCTTGAGTTAGTGGTTTGCGCCCGGTACTCTACGTTAAAAGTCAGGCGGAACGGCTCTGAAGCTCCAGACGGTGCTTCCTTGAATGCTTAGCCGCCTTTCGAGCTGCCATGCCGGGCTTGAGTTAGTGGTTTGCGCCGGTACTCCTACGTTAAAAGTCAGGCGGAACGGCTCTGAAGCTCCAGACGGTGCTTCCTTGAATGCTTAGCCGCCTTTCGAGCTCTCCTGCCCGGCGTGGGTTTCGCGTCCGCGCCCGGTACATTATGGAAGCCAAAAAAAAAAAAAAATTCTAAGTGCGAGTGGGACCGGCCTGGGGGGCTTCCTTGAAAGCCCATCCGCCCTCCGAGCTCTCCCACCGGTCGTGGGTTGGCGTCCGCCACTGCTCAAAGCGAACTTCAAATTATCTGCTTAATAATGTGGAACACCATTCTTAAGTAGTTTTTCCTTAATTTGGGCTCAACTGGCCGGTAATGATCCCCGGTGTCTGAGATTGATCTCAGTGATCAGGCGGAACGGCTCTGAAGCTCCAGACGGTGCTTCCTTGAATGCTTAGCCGCCTTTCGAGCTGCCATGCCGGGCTTGAGTTAGTGGTTTGCGCCCGGTACTCTACGTTAAAAGTCAGGCGGAACGGCTCTGAAGCTCCAGACGGTGCTTCCTTGAATGCTTAGCCGCCTTTCGAGCTCTCCTGCCCGGCGTGGGTTTCGCGTCCGCGCCCGGTACATTATGGAAGCCAAAAAAAAAAAAAATTCTAAGTGCGAGTGGGACCGGCCTGGGGGGCTTCCTTGAAAGCCCATCCGCCCTCCGAGCTCTCCCACCGGTCGTGGGTTGGCGTCCGCCACTGCTCAAAGCGAACTTCAAATTATCTGCTTAATAATGTGGAACACCATTCTTAAGTAGTTTTTCCTTAATTTGGGCTCAACTGGCCGGTAATGATCCCCGGTGTCTGAGATTGATCTCAGTGATCCAAAGAGCCCTGACACGTAATACCATCCATGAGTTTAATTGAAAAACAAAAAATGTAATCTTTATGACACATAAATACAATTTGCATAATAATTTGGAACACAGTGTAGACTTCCAGCGGACCGCGCGCGGCTCGGCTGACGGCGCAGCGCGATCTGGTACCGCTGCGCGGGACGAAACACGCCCCGTGCAGAGTTCCAGGCGGCCGGGAAGACATTTAAGCGCTGCCGCTGCAGCTGCGGCGGGGATTTGCCGTCCTCCGGTGGACACGACGAGTAAATACACCAGCAATCGCACTTACACCGTGTTCCAAATTATTATGCAAGTGACATTTATCTCAGATTTTCCTAAATAGTCGATGCAAAATGAGTCAGCATAATTTTCAAGTCATCAACCATTATTTTGATGAATTCTAATTTTATTGAACAAACCTCCGAATGATCACAGAATTTTTAAAAAATAAAAAACTTAAAATGCACTGTTCCACATTATTACGCACAACAGAGTTTTATAACATTTTATAGGTTTTTATGAACTGAAATGCCCATCTTAAGAATTTACAGCATTAGGAGGTCATATTTACTGAAATCAAAAGCTATTTCAAAGAAAAGACAAACAAGTTACATTTTAACATAGGACCCTTTATTTCAATAAAAAACAAAGTTACATTTTAACATAGGACCCTTTGTTCAACAGCAGCTTCACGATTCTTCCATCCACTGAACTTGTGAGTTTTTGTACAGTTTCTGGTTGAATTTCTTGGCAGGATCTAAGAATAGCCTGCCAGAGCTGCTCTTTGGAATTGAACTGCCTCCCACCTTCGTAGATTTTCTGCTTGACGATGCTCCACAAGTTTTCAATAGGATTGAGGTCAGGGGAGCATGGGGGCCACACCATCAGTTTCTCTCCCTTTATTCCCATAGATGCCAAAGACGTTGACGTATTTCTTGCAGCATGAGACGGTGCATTGTCATGCATGAAGATGATCTTTTGACGGAAAGCACGGTTCTTCCTGTTGTACCATGGACAGAAGTGTTGAGTCAGAAATTCCACGTAGTTAACAGACGTAATTTTGACGCCTTCAGGGACCCTAAAGGGGCCAAGCAGCTCTCTCCCCATGATTCCGGCCCAAAACATCACTCCGCCACCTCCCTGCTGACGCCGCAGCCTTGTTGGGCTATCGTGGCCGTCCACCAACCATCCACGACTCCATCCATCTGTAAAGTCAAGTCAAATCAAGTTTATTTGTATAGCCCTAAATCACAAGCAGTCTCAAAGGGCTTCACATTGACAGAAATTGACAATTATTCTCAAAGCATCCCCTGAGCTCTCAAAAGTGCAAGGAAAAACTTAAAAAACCCTACCTGGCCCATCCAAGGTGGCACGGCACTCGTCGGTGAACAGGACTGTCTGAAAATTTGTCTTCATGTAAGTCTGGGCCCACTGCAGCCGTTTCTGCTTGTTCGCGTTGTTCAGGGGTGGCCGAATGGAGGGTTTCCGCACAACTGCAAGCCTCTGGAGGATCCTGCACCTCGTCGTTCGTGGGACTTCACTGGCACCAGCAGCGTCGAATATTTGTTTGCTCGTCTTTAGTGGCATGCTTGCAGCCGCCCTCTTGATTCGATTTGTTTGTCTTGCAGAAACCTTCCTTGTCGTGCCTTTGTCTGCACGAACGCGCGTTTGCTCCGAATCAGCGACGAATTTCTTCAAAGTTCGATGGTCGCGCTTAAGCTTTCGTGCAATATCGAATGTCTGCATACCTTGTCCAAGGCATCGAACGATTTCACGCTTCTCGACAGCAGAGAGATCCTTTTTCCTCCCCATGGTTGAACGAAATGGCCGAACGCTTAAAAACGCGGAACTTAAATAGACTTGTTAATTACTACAATTGCGCTCACCTGGCAGACTACCATGGACTGTACCATGACTGAGGGTGATTTCAGTACTTGAAAAACAAAAAATGTAATCTTTATGACACTTAAATACATTTTGCATAATAATTTGGAACACGGGACCGTGTTCCAAATTATTATGCAAAGGATATTTATCTCAGATTTTCCTAAATAGCTTCCTTGAAATGTTACCCGGCTTTTGAGCTCTCCTGCCGGGCGTGGGTTTGCGTCAGCGCCCGGTAACATTATGGAAGCTAAAAGAAAGAAAAAAGAAACAAATCTAAGTGCGATTGCTGGTGTCTAAATACATTTTGCATAATAATTTGGAACACGGGACCGTGTTCCAAATTATTATGCAAGTGATATTTATCTCAGATTTTCCTAAATAGCTTTACTCGTCGTGCCGACCGGAGGGAGGCCACTCCCCGCCGCAGCTGAACAGTCATCCCGGCCTAGTGGAGGTCTGCGCAGGGGGGGTCTTCCTTGAAATGTTACCCGGCTTTTGAGCTCTCCTGTCCGGCGTGGGTTTGCGTCAGCGGCCGGTGTCATTTACTCGTCGTGCCGACCGGAGGGAGGCCACTCCCCGCCACAGCTGAACAGTCATCCCGGCCTAGTGGAGGTCTGCGCAGGGGGGGTCTTCCTTGAAATGTTACCCGGCTTTTGAGCTCTCCTGTCCGGCGTGGGTTTGCGTCAGCGGCCGGTGTCATTTACTCGTCGTGCCGACCGGAGGGAGGCCACTCCCCGCCGCAGCTGAACAGTCATCCCGGCCTAGTGGAGGTCTGCGCAGGGGGGGTCTTCCTTGAAATGTTACCCGGCTTTTGAGCTCTCCTGTCCGGCGTGGGTTTGCGTCAGCGGCCGGTGTCATTTACTCGTCGTGCCGACCGGAGGGAGGCCACTCCCCGCCACAGCTGAACAGTCATCCCGGCCTAGTGGAGGTCTGCGCAGGGGGGGTCTTCCTTGAAATGTTACCCGGCTTTTGAGCTCTCCTGTCCGGCGTGGGTTTGCGTCAGCGGCCGGTGTCATTTACTCGTCGTGCCGACCGGAGGGAGGCCACTCCCCGCCACAGCTGAACAGTCATCCCGGCCTAGTGGAGGTCTGCGCAGGGGGGGTCTTCCTTGAAATGTTACCCGGCTTTTGAGCTCTCCTGTCCGGCGTGGGTTTGCGTCAGCGGCCGGTGTCATTTACTCGTCGTGCCGACCGGAGGGAGGCCACTCCCCGCCACAGCTGAACAGTCATCCCGGCCTAGTGGAGGTCTGCGCAGGGGGGGTCTTCCTTGAAATGTTACCCGGCTTTTGAGCTCTCCTGTCCGGCGTGGGTTTGCGTCAGCGGCCGGTGTCATTTACTCGTCGTGTCCACCGGAGGGAGGCCACTCCCCGCCGCAGCTGCAGCGGCAGCTTTGAAACGTCATCCCGGCCCCCTGGAACTGTGCGCGGGGGGGGCGATGCGTCCCGTGCGAGGTACCAGGTCGCGCTGCGCCGTCTGCCTGGCCGCTTTGGGCCCGCTGGAAGTCTATTAAAGCTCCGCGATCTCCGCCTCGGTGCTTAAAAAGCGTCCATCCGCTCTCCTGGAGCTTCTTTCGGTCATCTCGTCCGCGTGCACGGCCTGCCGGTGGCACCGGCTGGAGCTCCGCAAAAAGCTCCATTTCTGTTAAAAATGCTTAGCCGCGTCCCTGGAAGCCCAATCGGGCGTAGAAAGTGAGGGGGAAGGCCCCCAAAGCACCGGCTGGAAGTCCCAAAAAAGCTCCATGATTGGTCAATAATGCTTAGCCGCCTCCCTGGAAGCCTAATCGGGCATAAAAAGCTAGGCGGAACGGCCCCAAAGCTCCACACGGAAGTCCCAAAAAAGCTCCATGATTGGTCAATAATGCTTAGCCGCCTCCCTGGAAGCCTAATCGGGCATAAAAAGCTAGGCGGAACGGCCCCAAAGCTCCACACGGAAGTCCCAAAAAAGCTCCATGATTGGTCAATAATGCTTAGCCGCCTCCCTGGAAGCCTAATCGGGCATAAAAAGCTAGGCGGAACGGCCCCAAAGCTCCACACGGAAGTCCCAAAAAAGCTCCAGATTGGTCAATAATGCTTAGCCGCCTCCCTGGAAGCCTAATCGGGCATAAAAAGCTAGGCGGAACGGCCCCAAAGCTCCACACGGAAGTCCCAAAAAAGCTCCATGATTGGTCAATAATGCTTAGCCGCCTCCCTGGAAGCCTAATCGGGCATAAAAAGCTAGGCGGAACGGCCCCAAAGCTCCACACGGAAGTCCCAAAAAAGCTCCATGATTGGTCAATAATGCTTAGCCGCCTCCCTGGAAGCCTAATCGGGCATAAAAAGCTAGGCGGAACGGCCCCAAAGCTCCACACGGAAGTCCCAAAAAAGCTCCATGATTGGTCAATAATGCTTAGCCGCCTCCCTGGAAGCCTAATCGGGCATAAAAAGCTAGGCGGAACGGCCCCAAAGCTCCACACGGAAGTCCCAAAAAAGCTCCATGATTGGTCAATAATGCTTAGCCGCCTCCCTGGAAGCCTAATCGGGCATAAAAAGCTAGGCGGAACGGCCCCAAAGCTCCACACGGAAGTCCCAAAAAAGCTCCATGATTGGTCAATAATGCTTAGCCGCCTCCCTGGAAGCCTAATCGGGCATAAAAAGCTAGGCGGAACGGCCCCAAAGCTCCACACGGAAGTCCCAAAAAAGCTCCATGATTGGTCAATAATGCTTAGCCGCCTCCCTGGAAGCCTAATCGGGCATAAAAAGTTAGGCGGAACGGCTCCAAAGCTCCACACGGAAGTCCCAAAAAAGCTCCATGATTGGTCAATAATGCTTAGCCGCCTCCCTGGAAGCCTAATCGGGCATAAAAAGCTAGGCGGAACGGCCCCAAAGCTCCACACGGAAGTCCCAAAAAAGCTCCATGATTGGTCAATAATGCTTAGCCGCCTCCCTGGAAGCCTAATCGGGCATAAAAAGCTAGGCGGAACGGCCCCAAAGCTCCACACGGAAGTCCCAAAAAAGCTCCATGATTGGTCAATAATGCTTAGCCGCCTCCCTGGAAGCCTAATCGGGCATAAAAAGCTAGGCGGAACGGCCCCAAAGCTCCACACGGAAGTCCCAAAAAAGCTCCATGATTGGTCAATAATGCTTAGCCGCCTCCCTGGAAGCCTAATCGGGCATAAAAAGCTAGGCGGAACGGCCCCAAAGCTCCACACGGAAGTCCCAAAAAAGCTCCATGATTGGTCAATAATGCTTAGCCGCCTCCCTGGAAGCCTAATCGGGCATAAAAAGCTAGGCGGAACGGCCCCAAAGCTCCACACGGAAGTCCCAAAAAAGCTCCATGATTGGTCAATAATGCTTAGCCGCCTCCCTGGAAGCCTAATCGGGCATAAAAAGCTAGGCGGAACGGCCCCAAAGCTCCACACGGAAGTCCCAAAAAAGCTCCATGATTGGTCAATAATGCTTAGCCGCCTCCCTGGAAGCCTAATCGGGCATAAAAAGCTAGGCGGAACGGCCCCAAAGCTCCACACGGAAGTCCCAAAAAAGCTCCATGATTGGTCAATAATGCTTAGCCGCCTCCCTGGAAGCCTAATCGGGCATAAAAAGCTAGGCGGAACGGCCCCAAAGCTCCACACGGAAGTCCCAAAAAAGCTCCATGATTGGTCAATAATGCTTAGCCGCCTCCCTGGAAGCCTAATCGGGCATAAAAAGCTAGGCGGAACGGCCCCAAAGCTCCACACGGAAGTCCCAAAAAAGCTCCATGATTGGTCAATAATGCTTAGCCGCCTCCCTGGAAGCCTAATCGGGCATAAAAAGTTAGGCGGAACGGCTCCAAAGCTCCACACGGAAGTCCCAAAAAAGCTCCATGATTGGTCAATAATGCTTAGCCGCCTCCCTGGAAGCCTAATCGGGCATAAAAAGTTAGGCGGAACGGCCCCAAAGCTCCACACGGAAGTCCCAAAAAAGCTCCATGATTGGTCAATAATGCTTAGCCGCCTCCCTGGAAGCCTAATCGGGCATAAAAAGTTAGGCGGAACGGCCCCAAAGCTCCACACGGAAGTCCGAAAAAAGCTCCATGATTGGTCAATAATGCTTAGCCGCCTCCCTGGAAGCCTAATCGGGCATAAAAAGTTAGGCGGAACGGCCCCAAAGCTCCACACGGAAGTCCGAAAAAAGCTCAAAAATTTTCTAAGTGCCAACGGCTCATTCGCCGTAATGTGTCCGCTCCGCGCTGGTTCCCCGGTCGGCCGCGAATAGCGCAAAATCAGCCTCACGGAAGTTCGAAAAAAGCTCAAAAATTTTCTAAGTGCCAACGGCTCATTCGCCGTAATGTGTCCGCTCCGCGCTGGTTCCCCGGTCGGCCGCGAATAGCGCAAAATCAGCCTCACGGAAGTTCGAAAAAAGCTCAAAAATTTTCTAAGTGCCAACGGCTCATTCGCCGTAATGTGTCCGCTCCGCGCTGGTTCCCCGGTCGGCCGCGAATAGCGCAAAAATCAGCCTAAGTGCAGTACCAACCTTGGCGTGTTGGTGCGCCAGAGTACGATGAGTTGGTCCCCCTAGTCACTGTACTCATTACCTTTACCCCCTAATCGCAAAATATAGTCAGAACGTATATGCAGAAGACTATTTTTTTCTTTTTTAAAATTTTCTAAGTGCCAGCGGATGCTGGCACACGAACTGTCCGAGCTACGACGGTTCTCCGGTCGGACAGCGAGGGTGAAAAAGCGGTCCTAAAATCACCGAGGGCTGCCGCACAAGTTGTCCGAGTGGCGACGGTTCCCCGGTCGGCCACGAATGTCGAAAATTCGGCCTCTCCACCACGGAGGTCGGTGAGAATTTCAGAATATTTTCTAAGTGCCAACGGCTCTTGCGCCGTAAAGTGTCCGCTTTGCCTGGTTCCCTCGGTCGGCCACAAATAGCGAAAAATCAGCCTCTCCTTCTGGAGCTCGCCTAAGTGCCAACGGCTCTTGCGCCGTAATGTGTCCGCTTTGTCTGGTTCCCTCGGTCGGCCACAAACGGCGAAAAATCAGCCTCTCCTTCTGGAGCTCGTGCCAACTTTGGCGAATATTTTCTAAGTGCCAACGGCTCTTGCGCCGTAAAGTGTCCGCTTTGCCTGGTTCCCTCGGTCGGCCACAAATAGCGAAAAATCAGCCTCTCCTTCTGGAGCTCGCCTAAGTGCCAACGGCTCTTGCGCCGTAATGTGTCCGCTTTGTCTGGTTCCCTCGGTCGGCCACAAACGGCGAAAAATCAGCCTCTCATTCTGGAGCTCGTGCCAACTTTGGCGAATATTTTCTAAGTGCCAACGGCTCTTGCGCCGTAATGTGTCCGCTTTGCCTGGTTCCCTCGGTCGGCCACAAATAGCGAAAAAATCAGCCTCTCCTTCTGGAGCTCGCCTAAGTGCCAACGGCTCTTGCGCCGTAATGTGTCCGCTTTGCCTGGTTCCCTCGGTCGGCCACAAACGGCGAAAAATCAGCCTCTC
>NW_026872121.1:0-20000 GCF_033458585.1 Syngnathus typhle
CTAAGCATTCAAGGAAGCACCGTCTGGAGCTTCAGAGCCGTTCCGCCTGACTTTTAACGTAGAGTACCGGGCGCAAACCACTAACTCAAGCCCGGCATGGCAGCTCGAAAGGCGGCTAAGCATTCAAGGAAGCACCGTCTGGAGCTTCAGAGCCGTTCCGCCTGACTTTTAACGTAGAGTACCGGGCGCAAACCACTAACTCAAGCCCGGCATGGCAGCTCGAAAGGCGGCTAAGCATTCAAGGAAGCACCGTCTGGAGCTTCAGAGCCGTTCCGCCTGACTTTTAACGTAGAGTACCGGGCGCAAACCACTAACTCAAGCCCGGCATGGCAGCTCGAAAGGCGGCTAAGCATTCAAGGAAGCACCGTCTGGAGCTTCAGAGCCGTTCCGCCTGACTTTTAACGTAGAGTACCGGGCGCAAACCACTAACTCAAGCCCGGCATGGCAGCTCGAAAGGCGGCTAAGCATTCAAGGAAGCACCGTCTGGAGCTTCAGAGCCGTTCCGCCTGACTTTTAACGTAGAGTACCGGGCGCAAACCACTAACTCAAGCCCGGCATGGCAGCTCGAAAGGCGGCTAAGCATTCAAGGAAGCACCGTCTGGAGCTTCAGAGCCGTTCCGCCTGACTTTTAACGTAGAGTACCGGGCGCAAACCACTAACTCAAGCCCGGCATGGCAGCTCGAAAGGCGGCTAAGCATTCAAGGAAGCACCGTCTGGAGCTTCAGAGCCGTTCCGCCTGACTTTTAACGTAGAGTACCGGGCGCAAACCACTAACTCAAGCCCGGCATGGCAGCTCGAAAGGCGGCTAAGCATTCAAGGAAGCACCGTCTGGAGCTTCAGAGCCGTTCCGCCTGACTTTTAACGTAGAGTACCGGGCGCAAACCACTAACTCAAGCCCGGCATGGCAGCTCGAAAGGCGGCTAAGCATTCAAGGAAGCACCGTCTGGAGCTTCAGAGCCGTTCCGCCTGACTTTTAACGTAGAGTACCGGGCGCAAACCACTAACTCAAGCCCGGCATGGCAGCTCGAAAGGCGGCTAAGCATTCAAGGAAGCACCGTCTGGAGCTTCAGAGCCGTTCCGCCTGACTTTTAACGTAGAGTACCGGGCGCAAACCACTAACTCAAGCCCGGCATGGCAGCTCGAAAGGCGGCTAAGCATTCAAGGAAGCACCGTCTGGAGCTTCAGAGCCGTTCCGCCTGACTTTTAAGCTAGAGTACCGGGCGCAAACCACTAACTCAAGCCCGGCATGGCAGCTCGAAAGGCGGCTAAGCATTCAAGGAAGCACCGTCTGGAGCTTCAGAGCCGTTCCGCCTGACTTTTAACGTAGAGTACCGGGCGCAAACCACTAACTCAAGCCCGGCATGGCAGCTCGAAAGGCGGCTAAGCATTCAAGGAAGCACCGTCTGGAGCTTCAGAGCCGTTCCGCCTGACTTTTAACGTAGAGTACCGGGCGCAAACCACTAACTCAAGCCCGGCATGGCAGCTCGAAAGGCGGCTAAGCATTCAAGGAAGCACCGTCTGGAGCTTCAGAGCCGTTCCGCCTGACTTTTAACGTAGAGTACCGGGCGCAAACCACTAACTCAAGCCCGGCATGGCAGCTCGAAAGGCGGCTAAGCATTCAAGGAAGCACCGTCTGGAGCTTCAGAGCCGTTCCGCCTGACTTTTAACGTAGAGTACCGGGCGCAAACCACTAACTCAAGCCCGGCATGGCAGCTCGAAAGGCGGCTAAGCATTCAAGGAAGCACCGTCTGGAGCTTCAGAGCCGTTCCGCCTGACTTTTAACGTAGAGTACCGGGCGCAAACCACTAACTCAAGCCCGGCATGGCAGCTCGAAAGGCGGCTAAGCATTCAAGGAAGCACCGTCTGGAGCTTCAGAGCCGTTCCGCCTGACTTTTAACGTAGAGTACCGGGCGCAAACCACTAACTCAAGCCCGGCATGGCAGCTCGAAAGGCGGCTAAGCATTCAAGGAAGCACCGTCTGGAGCTTCAGAGCCGTTCCGCCTGACTTTTAACGTAGAGTACCGGGCGCAAACCACTAACTCAAGCCCGGCATGGCAGCTCGAAAGGCGGCTAAGCATTCAAGGAAGCACCGTCTGGAGCTTCAGAGCCGTTCCGCCTGACTTTTAACGTAGAGTACCGGGCGCAAACCACTAACTCAAGCCCGGCATGGCAGCTCGAAAGGCGGCTAAGCATTCAAGGAAGCACCGTCTGGAGCTTCAGAGCCGTTCCGCCTGACTTTTAACGTAGAGTACCGGGCGCAAACCACTAACTCAAGCCCGGCATGGCAGCTCGAAAGGCGGCTAAGCATTCAAGGAAGCACCGTCTGGAGCTTCAGAGCCGTTCCGCCTGACTTTTAACGTAGAGTACCGGGCGCAAACCACTAACTCAAGCCCGGCATGGCAGCTCGAAAGGCGGCTAAGCATTCAAGGAAGCACCGTCTGGAGCTTCAGAGCCGTTCCGCCTGACTTTTAACGTAGAGTACCGGGCGCAAACCACTAACTCAAGCCCGGCATGGCAGCTCGAAAGGCGGCTAAGCATTCAAGGAAGCACCGTCTGGAGCTTCAGAGCCGTTCCGCCTGACTTTTAACGTAGAGTACCGGGCGCAAACCACTAACTCAAGCCCGGCATGGCAGCTCGAAAGGCGGCTAAGCATTCAAGGAAGCACCGTCTGGAGCTTCAGAGCCGTTCCGCCTGACTTTTAACGTAGAGTACCGGGCGCAAACCACTAACTCAAGCCCGGCATGGCAGCTCGAAAGGCGGCTAAGCATTCAAGGAAGCACCGTCTGGAGCTTCAGAGCCGTTCCGCCTGACTTTTAACGTAGAGTACCGGGCGCAAACCACTAACTCAAGCCCGGCATGGCAGCTCGAAAGGCGGCTAAGCATTCAAGGAAGCACCGTCTGGAGCTTCAGAGCCGTTCCGCCTGACTTTTAACGTAGAGTACCGGGCGCAAACCACTAACTCAAGCCCGGCATGGCAGCTCGAAAGGCGGCTAAGCATTCAAGGAAGCACCGTCTGGAGCTTCAGAGCCGTTCCGCCTGACTTTTAACGTAGAGTACCGGGCGCAAACCACTAACTCAAGCCCGGCATGGCAGCTCGAAAGGCGGCTAAGCATTCAAGGAAGCACCGTCTGGAGCTTCAGAGCCGTTCCGCCTGACTTTTAACGTAGAGTACCGGGCGCAAACCACTAACTCAAGCCCGGCATGGCAGCTCGAAAGGCGGCTAAGCATTCAAGGAAGCACCGTCTGGAGCTTCAGAGCCGTTCCGCCTGACTTTTAACGTAGAGTACCGGGCGCAAACCACTAACTCAAGCCCGGCATGGCAGCTCGAAAGGCGGCTAAGCATTCAAGGAAGCACCGTCTGGAGCTTCAGAGCCGTTCCGCCTGACTTTTAACGTAGAGTACCGGGCGCAAACCACTAACTCAAGCCCGGCATGGCAGCTCGAAAGGCGGCTAAGCATTCAAGGAAGCACCGTCTGGAGCTTCAGAGCCGTTCCGCCTGACTTTTAACGTAGAGTACCGGGCGCAAACCACTAACTCAAGCCCGGCATGGCAGCTCGAAAGGCGGCTAAGCATTCAAGGAAGCACCGTCTGGAGCTTCAGAGCCGTTCCGCCTGACTTTTAACGTAGAGTACCGGGCGCAAACCACTAACTCAAGCCCGGCATGGCAGCTCGAAAGGCGGCTAAGCATTCAAGGAAGCACCGTCTGGAGCTTCAGAGCCGTTCCGCCTGACTTTTAACGTAGAGTACCGGGCGCAAACCACTAACTCAAGCCCGGCATGGCAGCTCGAAAGGCGGCTAAGCATTCAAGGAAGCACCGTCTGGAGCTTCAGAGCCGTTCCGCCTGACTTTTAACGTAGAGTACCGGGCGCAAACCACTAACTCAAGCCCGGCATGGCAGCTCGAAAGGCGGCTAAGCATTCAAGGAAGCACCGTCTGGAGCTTCAGAGCCGTTCCGCCTGACTTTTAACGTAGAGTACCGGGCGCAAACCACTAACTCAAGCCCGGCATGGCAGCTCGAAAGGCGGCTAAGCATTCAAGGAAGCACCGTCTGGAGCTTCAGAGCCGTTCCGCCTGACTTTTAACGTAGAGTACCGGGCGCAAACCACTAACTCAAGCCCGGCATGGCAGCTCGAAAGGCGGCTAAGCATTCAAGGAAGCACCGTCTGGAGCTTCAGAGCCGTTCCGCCTGACTTTTAACGTAGAGTACCGGGCGCAAACCACTAACTCAAGCCCGGCATGGCAGCTCGAAAGGCGGCTAAGCATTCAAGGAAGCACCGTCTGGAGCTTCAGAGCCGTTCCGCCTGACTTTTAACGTAGAGTACCGGGCGCAAACCACTAACTCAAGCCCGGCATGGCAGCTCGAAAGGCGGCTAAGCATTCAAGGAAGCACCGTCTGGAGCTTCAGAGCCGTTCCGCCTGACTTTTAACGTAGAGTACCGGGCGCAAACCACTAACTCAAGCCCGGCATGGCAGCTCGAAAGGCGGCTAAGCATTCAAGGAAGCACCGTCTGGAGCTTCAGAGCCGTTCCGCCTGACTTTTAACGTAGAGTACCGGGCGCAAACCACTAACTCAAGCCCGGCATGGCAGCTCGAAAGGCGGCTAAGCATTCAAGGAAGCACCGTCTGGAGCTTCAGAGCCGTTCCGCCTGACTTTTAACGTAGAGTACCGGGCGCAAACCACTAACTCAAGCCCGGCATGGCAGCTCGAAAGGCGGCTAAGCATTCAAGGAAGCACCGTCTGGAGCTTCAGAGCCGTTCCGCCTGACTTTTAACGTAGAGTACCGGGCGCAAACCACTAACTCAAGCCCGGCATGGCAGCTCGAAAGGCGGCTAAGCATTCAAGGAAGCACCGTCTGGAGCTTCAGAGCCGTTCCGCCTGACTTTTAACGTAGAGTACCGGGCGCAAACCACTAACTCAAGCCCGGCATGGCAGCTCGAAAGGCGGCTAAGCATTCAAGGAAGCACCGTCTGGAGCTTCAGAGCCGTTCCGCCTGACTTTTAACGTAGAGTACCGGGCGCAAACCACTAACTCAAGCCCGGCATGGCAGCTCGAAAGGCGGCTAAGCATTCAAGGAAGCACCGTCTGGAGCTTCAGAGCCGTTCCGCCTGACTTTTAACGTAGAGTACCGGGCGCAAACCACTAACTCAAGCCCGGCATGGCAGCTCGAAAGGCGGCTAAGCATTCAAGGAAGCACCGTCTGGAGCTTCAGAGCCGTTCCGCCTGACTTTTAACGTAGAGTACCGGGCGCAAACCACTAACTCAAGCCCGGCATGGCAGCTCGAAAGGCGGCTAAGCATTCAAGGAAGCACCGTCTGGAGCTTCAGAGCCGTTCCGCCTGACTTTTAACGTAGAGTACCGGGCGCAAACCACTAACTCAAGCCCGGCATGGCAGCTCGAAAGGCGGCTAAGCATTCAAGGAAGCACCGTCTGGAGCTTCAGAGCCGTTCCGCCTGACTTTTAACGTAGAGTACCGGGCGCAAACCACTAACTCAAGCCCGGCATGGCAGCTCGAAAGGCGGCTAAGCATTCAAGGAAGCACCGTCTGGAGCTTCAGAGCCGTTCCGCCTGACTTTTAACGTAGAGTACCGGGCGCAAACCACTAACTCAAGCCCGGCATGGCAGCTCGAAAGGCGGCTAAGCATTCAAGGAAGCACCGTCTGGAGCTTCAGAGCCGTTCCGCCTGACTTTTAACGTAGAGTACCGGGCGCAAACCACTAACTCAAGCCCGGCATGGCAGCTCGAAAGGCGGCTAAGCATTCAAGGAAGCACCGTCTGGAGCTTCAGAGCCGTTCCGCCTGACTTTTAACGTAGAGTACCGGGCGCAAACCACTAACTCAAGCCCGGCATGGCAGCTCGAAAGGCGGCTAAGCATTCAAGGAAGCACCGTCTGGAGCTTCAGAGCCGTTCCGCCTGACTTTTAACGTAGAGTACCGGGCGCAAACCACTAACTCAAGCCCGGCATGGCAGCTCGAAAGGCGGCTAAGCATTCAAGGAAGCACCGTCTGGAGCTTCAGAGCCGTTCCGCCTGACTTTTAACGTAGAGTACCGGGCGCAAACCACTAACTCAAGCCCGGCATGGCAGCTCGAAAGGCGGCTAAGCATTCAAGGAAGCACCGTCTGGAGCTTCAGAGCCGTTCCGCCTGACTTTTAACGTAGAGTACCGGGCGCAAACCACTAACTCAAGCCCGGCATGGCAGCTCGAAAGGCGGCTAAGCATTCAAGGAAGCACCGTCTGGAGCTTCAGAGCCGTTCCGCCTGACTTTTAACGTAGAGTACCGGGCGCAAACCACTAACTCAAGCCCGGCATGGCAGCTCGAAAGGCGGCTAAGCATTCAAGGAAGCACCGTCTGGAGCTTCAGAGCCGTTCCGCCTGACTTTTAACGTAGAGTACCGGGCGCAAACCACTAACTCAAGCCCGGCATGGCAGCTCGAAAGGCGGCTAAGCATTCAAGGAAGCACCGTCTGGAGCTTCAGAGCCGTTCCGCCTGACTTTTAACGTAGAGTACCGGGCGCAAACCACTAACTCAAGCCCGGCATGGCAGCTCGAAAGGCGGCTAAGCATTCAAGGAAGCACCGTCTGGAGCTTCAGAGCCGTTCCGCCTGACTTTTAACGTAGAGTACCGGGCGCAAACCACTAACTCAAGCCCGGCATGGCAGCTCGAAAGGCGGCTAAGCATTCAAGGAAGCACCGTCTGGAGCTTCAGAGCCGTTCCGCCTGACTTTTAACGTAGAGTACCGGGCGCAAACCACTAACTCAAGCCCGGCATGGCAGCTCGAAAGGCGGCTAAGCATTCAAGGAAGCACCGTCTGGAGCTTCAGAGCCGTTCCGCCTGACTTTTAACGTAGAGTACCGGGCGCAAACCACTAACTCAAGCCCGGCATGGCAGCTCGAAAGGCGGCTAAGCATTCAAGGAAGCACCGTCTGGAGCTTCAGAGCCGTTCCGCCTGACTTTTAACGTAGAGTACCGGGCGCAAACCACTAACTCAAGCCCGGCATGGCAGCTCGAAAGGCGGCTAAGCATTCAAGGAAGCACCGTCTGGAGCTTCAGAGCCGTTCCGCCTGACTTTTAACGTAGAGTACCGGGCGCAAACCACTAACTCAAGCCCGGCATGGCAGCTCGAAAGGCGGCTAAGCATTCAAGGAAGCACCGTCTGGAGCTTCAGAGCCGTTCCGCCTGACTTTTAACGTAGAGTACCGGGCGCAAACCACTAACTCAAGCCCGGCATGGCAGCTCGAAAGGCGGCTAAGCATTCAAGGAAGCACCGTCTGGAGCTTCAGAGCCGTTCCGCCTGACTTTTAACGTAGAGTACCGGGCGCAAACCACTAACTCAAGCCCGGCATGGCAGCTCGAAAGGCGGCTAAGCATTCAAGGAAGCACCGTCTGGAGCTTCAGAGCCGTTCCGCCTGACTTTTAACGTAGAGTACCGGGCGCAAACCACTAACTCAAGCCCGGCATGGCAGCTCGAAAGGCGGCTAAGCATTCAAGGAAGCACCGTCTGGAGCTTCAGAGCCGTTCCGCCTGACTTTTAACGTAGAGTACCGGGCGCAAACCACTAACTCAAGCCCGGCATGGCAGCTCGAAAGGCGGCTAAGCATTCAAGGAAGCACCGTCTGGAGCTTCAGAGCCGTTCCGCCTGACTTTTAACGTAGAGTACCGGGCGCAAACCACTAACTCAAGCCCGGCATGGCAGCTCGAAAGGCGGCTAAGCATTCAAGGAAGCACCGTCTGGAGCTTCAGAGCCGTTCCGCCTGACTTTTAACGTAGAGTACCGGGCGCAAACCACTAACTCAAGCCCGGCATGGCAGCTCGAAAGGCGGCTAAGCATTCAAGGAAGCACCGTCTGGAGCTTCAGAGCCGTTCCGCCTGACTTTTAACGTAGAGTACCGGGCGCAAACCACTAACTCAAGCCCGGCATGGCAGCTCGAAAGGCGGCTAAGCATTCAAGGAAGCACCGTCTGGAGCTTCAGAGCCGTTCCGCCTGACTTTTAACGTAGAGTACCGGGCGCAAACCACTAACTCAAGCCCGGCATGGCAGCTCGAAAGGCGGCTAAGCATTCAAGGAAGCACCGTCTGGAGCTTCAGAGCCGTTCCGCCTGACTTTTAACGTAGAGTACCGGGCGCAAACCACTAACTCAAGCCCGGCATGGCAGCTCGAAAGGCGGCTAAGCATTCAAGGAAGCACCGTCTGGAGCTTCAGAGCCGTTCCGCCTGACTTTTAACGTAGAGTACCGGGCGCAAACCACTAACTCAAGCCCGGCATGGCAGCTCGAAAGGCGGCTAAGCATTCAAGGAAGCACCGTCTGGAGCTTCAGAGCCGTTCCGCCTGACTTTTAACGTAGAGTACCGGGCGCAAACCACTAACTCAAGCCCGGCATGGCAGCTCGAAAGGCGGCTAAGCATTCAAGGAAGCACCGTCTGGAGCTTCAGAGCCGTTCCGCCTGACTTTTAACGTAGAGTACCGGGCGCAAACCACTAACTCAAGCCCGGCATGGCAGCTCGAAAGGCGGCTAAGCATTCAAGGAAGCACCGTCTGGAGCTTCAGAGCCGTTCCGCCTGACTTTTAACGTAGAGTACCGGGCGCAAACCACTAACTCAAGCCCGGCATGGCAGCTCGAAAGGCGGCTAAGCATTCAAGGAAGCACCGTCTGGAGCTTCAGAGCCGTTCCGCCTGACTTTTAACGTAGAGTACCGGGCGCAAACCACTAACTCAAGCCCGGCATGGCAGCTCGAAAGGCGGCTAAGCATTCAAGGAAGCACCGTCTGGAGCTTCAGAGCCGTTCCGCCTGACTTTTAACGTAGAGTACCGGGCGCAAACCACTAACTCAAGCCCGGCATGGCAGCTCGAAAGGCGGCTAAGCATTCAAGGAAGCACCGTCTGGAGCTTCAGAGCCGTTCCGCCTGACTTTTAACGTAGAGTACCGGGCGCAAACCACTAACTCAAGCCCGGCATGGCAGCTCGAAAGGCGGCTAAGCATTCAAGGAAGCACCGTCTGGAGCTTCAGAGCCGTTCCGCCTGACTTTTAACGTAGAGTACCGGGCGCAAACCACTAACTCAAGCCCGGCATGGCAGCTCGAAAGGCGGCTAAGCATTCAAGGAAGCACCGTCTGGAGCTTCAGAGCCGTTCCGCCTGACTTTTAACGTAGATGTACCGGGCGCAAACCACTAACTCAAGCCCGGCATGGCAGCTCGAAAGGCGGCTAAGCATTCAAGGAAGCACCGTCTGGAGCTTCAGAGCCGTTCCGCCTGACTTTTAACGTAGAGTACCGGGCGCAAACCACTAACTCAAGCCCGGCATGGCAGCTCGAAAGGCGGCTAAGCATTCAAGGAAGCACCGTCTGGAGCTTCAGAGCCGTTCCGCCTGACTTTTAACGTAGAGTACCGGGCGCAAACCACTAACTCAAGCCCGGCATGGCAGCTCGAAAGGCGGCTAAGCATTCAAGGAAGCACCGTCTGGAGCTTCAGAGCCGTTCCGCCTGACTTTTAACGTAGAGTACCGGGCGCAAACCACTAACTCAAGCCCGGCATGGCAGCTCGAAAGGCGGCTAAGCATTCAAGGAAGCACCGTCTGGAGCTTCAGAGCCGTTCCGCCTGACTTTTAACGTAGAGTACCGGGCGCAAACCACTAACTCAAGCCCGGCATGGCAGCTCGAAAGGCGGCTAAGCATTCAAGGAAGCACCGTCTGGAGCTTCAGAGCCGTTCCGCCTGACTTTTAACGTAGAGTACCGGGCGCAAACCACTAACTCAAGCCCGGCATGGCAGCTCGAAAGGCGGCTAAGCATTCAAGGAAGCACCGTCTGGAGCTTCAGAGCCGTTCCGCCTGACTTTTAACGTAGAGTACCGGGCGCAAACCACTAACTCAAGCCCGGCATGGCAGCTCGAAAGGCGGCTAAGCATTCAAGGAAGCACCGTCTGGAGCTTCAGAGCCGTTCCGCCTGACTTTTAACGTAGAGTACCGGGCGCAAACCACTAACTCAAGCCCGGCATGGCAGCTCGAAAGGCGGCTAAGCATTCAAGGAAGCACCGTCTGGAGCTTCAGAGCCGTTCCGCCTGACTTTTAACGTAGAGTACCGGGCGCAAACCACTAACTCAAGCCCGGCATGGCAGCTCGAAAGGCGGCTAAGCATTCAAGGAAGCACCGTCTGGAGCTTCAGAGCCGTTCCGCCTGACTTTTAACGTAGAGTACCGGGCGCAAACCACTAACTCAAGCCCGGCATGGCAGCTCGAAAGGCGGCTAAGCATTCAAGGAAGCACCGTCTGGAGCTTCAGAGCCGTTCCGCCTGACTTTTAACGTAGAGTACCGGGCGCAAACCACTAACTCAAGCCCGGCATGGCAGCTCGAAAGGCGGCTAAGCATTCAAGGAAGCACCGTCTGGAGCTTCAGAGCCGTTCCGCCTGACTTTTAACGTAGAGTACCGGGCGCAAACCACTAACTCAAGCCCGGCATGGCAGCTCGAAAGGCGGCTAAGCATTCAAGGAAGCACCGTCTGGAGCTTCAGAGCCGTTCCGCCTGACTTTTAACGTAGAGTACCGGGCGCAAACCACTAACTCAAGCCCGGCATGGCAGCTCGAAAGGCGGCTAAGCATTCAAGGAAGCACCGTCTGGAGCTTCAGAGCCGTTCCGCCTGACTTTTAACGTAGAGTACCGGGCGCAAACCACTAACTCAAGCCCGGCATGGCAGCTCGAAAGGCGGCTAAGCATTCAAGGAAGCACCGTCTGGAGCTTCAGAGCCGTTCCGCCTGACTTTTAACGTAGAGTACCGGGCGCAAACCACTAACTCAAGCCCGGCATGGCAGCTCGAAAGGCGGCTAAGCATTCAAGGAAGCACCGTCTGGAGCTTCAGAGCCGTTCCGCCTGACTTTTAACGTAGAGTACCGGGCGCAAACCACTAACTCAAGCCCGGCATGGCAGCTCGAAAGGCGGCTAAGCATTCAAGGAAGCACCGTCTGGAGCTTCAGAGCCGTTCCGCCTGACTTTTAACGTAGAGTACCGGGCGCAAACCACTAACTCAAGCCCGGCATGGCAGCTCGAAAGGCGGCTAAGCATTCAAGGAAGCACCGTCTGGAGCTTCAGAGCCGTTCCGCCTGACTTTTAACGTAGAGTACCGGGCGCAAACCACTAACTCAAGCCCGGCATGGCAGCTCGAAAGGCGGCTAAGCATTCAAGGAAGCACCGTCTGGAGCTTCAGAGCCGTTCCGCCTGACTTTTAACGTAGAGTACCGGGCGCAAACCACTAACTCAAGCCCGGCATGGCAGCTCGAAAGGCGGCTAAGCATTCAAGGAAGCACCGTCTGGAGCTTCAGAGCCGTTCCGCCTGACTTTTAACGTAGAGTACCGGGCGCAAACCACTAACTCAAGCCCGGCATGGCAGCTCGAAAGGCGGCTAAGCATTCAAGGAAGCACCGTCTGGAGCTTCAGAGCCGTTCCGCCTGACTTTTAACGTAGAGTACCGGGCGCAAACCACTAACTCAAGCCCGGCATGGCAGCTCGAAAGGCGGCTAAGCATTCAAGGAAGCACCGTCTGGAGCTTCAGAGCCGTTCCGCCTGACTTTTAACGTAGAGTACCGGGCGCAAACCACTAACTCAAGCCCGGCATGGCAGCTCGAAAGGCGGCTAAGCATTCAAGGAAGCACCGTCTGGAGCTTCAGAGCCGTTCCGCCTGACTTTTAACGTAGAGTACCGGGCGCAAACCACTAACTCAAGCCCGGCATGGCAGCTCGAAAGGCGGCTAAGCATTCAAGGAAGCACCGTCTGGAGCTTCAGAGCCGTTCCGCCTGACTTTTAACGTAGAGTACCGGGCGCAAACCACTAACTCAAGCCCGGCATGGCAGCTCGAAAGGCGGCTAAGCATTCAAGGAAGCACCGTCTGGAGCTTCAGAGCCGTTCCGCCTGACTTTTAACGTAGAGTACCGGGCGCAAACCACTAACTCAAGCCCGGCATGGCAGCTCGAAAGGCGGCTAAGCATTCAAGGAAGCACCGTCTGGAGCTTCAGAGCCGTTCCGCCTGACTTTTAACGTAGAGTACCGGGCGCAAACCACTAACTCAAGCCCGGCATGGCAGCTCGAAAGGCGGCTAAGCATTCAAGGAAGCACCGTCTGGAGCTTCAGAGCCGTTCCGCCTGACTTTTAACGTAGAGTACCGGGCGCAAACCACTAACTCAAGCCCGGCATGGCAGCTCGAAAGGCGGCTAAGCATTCAAGGAAGCACCGTCTGGAGCTTCAGAGCCGTTCCGCCTGACTTTTAACGTAGAGTACCGGGCGCAAACCACTAACTCAAGCCCGGCATGGCAGCTCGAAAGGCGGCTAAGCATTCAAGGAAGCACCGTCTGGAGCTTCAGAGCCGTTCCGCCTGACTTTTAACGTAGAGTACCGGGCGCAAACCACTAACTCAAGCCCGGCATGGCAGCTCGAAAGGCGGCTAAGCATTCAAGGAAGCACCGTCTGGAGCTTCAGAGCCGTTCCGCCTGACTTTTAACGTAGAGTACCGGGCGCAAACCACTAACTCAAGCCCGGCATGGCAGCTCGAAAGGCGGCTAAGCATTCAAGGAAGCACCGTCTGGAGCTTCAGAGCCGTTCCGCCTGACTTTTAACGTAGAGTACCGGGCGCAAACCACTAACTCAAGCCCGGCATGGCAGCTCGAAAGGCGGCTAAGCATTCAAGGAAGCACCGTCTGGAGCTTCAGAGCCGTTCCGCCTGACTTTTAACGTAGAGTACCGGGCGCAAACCACTAACTCAAGCCCGGCATGGCAGCTCGAAAGGCGGCTAAGCATTCAAGGAAGCACCGTCTGGAGCTTCAGAGCCGTTCCGCCTGACTTTTAACGTAGAGTACCGGGCGCAAACCACTAACTCAAGCCCGGCATGGCAGCTCGAAAGGCGGCTAAGCATTCAAGGAAGCACCGTCTGGAGCTTCAGAGCCGTTCCGCCTGACTTTTAACGTAGAGTACCGGGCGCAAACCACTAACTCAAGCCCGGCATGGCAGCTCGAAAGGCGGCTAAGCATTCAAGGAAGCACCGTCTGGAGCTTCAGAGCCGTTCCGCCTGACTTTTAACGTAGAGTACCGGGCGCAAACCACTAACTCAAGCCCGGCATGGCAGCTCGAAAGGCGGCTAAGCATTCAAGGAAGCACCGTCTGGAGCTTCAGAGCCGTTCCGCCTGACTTTTAACGTAGAGTACCGGGCGCAAACCACTAACTCAAGCCCGGCATGGCAGCTCGAAAGGCGGCTAAGCATTCAAGGAAGCACCGTCTGGAGCTTCAGAGCCGTTCCGCCTGACTTTTAACGTAGAGTACCGGGCGCAAACCACTAACTCAAGCCCGGCATGGCAGCTCGAAAGGCGGCTAAGCATTCAAGGAAGCACCGTCTGGAGCTTCAGAGCCGTTCCGCCTGACTTTTAACGTAGAGTACCGGGCGCAAACCACTAACTCAAGCCCGGCATGGCAGCTCGAAAGGCGGCTAAGCATTCAAGGAAGCACCGTCTGGAGCTTCAGAGCCGTTCCGCCTGACTTTTAACGTAGAGTACCGGGCGCAAACCACTAACTCAAGCCCGGCATGGCAGCTCGAAAGGCGGCTAAGCATTCAAGGAAGCACCGTCTGGAGCTTCAGAGCCGTTCCGCCTGACTTTTAACGTAGAGTACCGGGCGCAAACCACTAACTCAAGCCCGGCATGGCAGCTCGAAAGGCGGCTAAGCATTCAAGGAAGCACCGTCTGGAGCTTCAGAGCCGTTCCGCCTGACTTTTAACGTAGAGTACCGGGCGCAAACCACTAACTCAAGCCCGGCATGGCAGCTCGAAAGGCGGCTAAGCATTCAAGGAAGCACCGTCTGGAGCTTCAGAGCCGTTCCGCCTGACTTTTAACGTAGAGTACCGGGCGCAAACCACTAACTCAAGCCCGGCATGGCAGCTCGAAAGGCGGCTAAGCATTCAAGGAAGCACCGTCTGGAGCTTCAGAGCCGTTCCGCCTGACTTTTAACGTAGAGTACCGGGCGCAAACCACTAACTCAAGCCCGGCATGGCAGCTCGAAAGGCGGCTAAGCATTCAAGGAAGCACCGTCTGGAGCTTCAGAGCCGTTCCGCCTGACTTTTAACGTAGAGTACCGGGCGCAAACCACTAACTCAAGCCCGGCATGGCAGCTCGAAAGGCGGCTAAGCATTCAAGGAAGCACCGTCTGGAGCTTCAGAGCCGTTCCGCCTGACTTTTAACGTAGAGTACCGGGCGCAAACCACTAACTCAAGCCCGGCATGGCAGCTCGAAAGGCGGCTAAGCATTCAAGGAAGCACCGTCTGGAGCTTCAGAGCCGTTCCGCCTGACTTTTAACGTAGAGTACCGGGCGCAAACCACTAACTCAAGCCCGGCATGGCAGCTCGAAAGGCGGCTAAGCATTCAAGGAAGCACCGTCTGGAGCTTCAGAGCCGTTCCGCCTGACTTTTAACGTAGAGTACCGGGCGCAAACCACTAACTCAAGCCCGGCATGGCAGCTCGAAAGGCGGCTAAGCATTCAAGGAAGCACCGTCTGGAGCTTCAGAGCCGTTCCGCCTGACTTTTAACGTAGAGTACCGGGCGCAAACCACTAACTCAAGCCCGGCATGGCAGCTCGAAAGGCGGCTAAGCATTCAAGGAAGCACCGTCTGGAGCTTCAGAGCCGTTCCGCCTGACTTTTAACGTAGAGTACCGGGCGCAAACCACTAACTCAAGCCCGGCATGGCAGCTCGAAAGGCGGCTAAGCATTCAAGGAAGCACCGTCTGGAGCTTCAGAGCCGTTCCGCCTGACTTTTAACGTAGAGTACCGGGCGCAAACCACTAACTCAAGCCCGGCATGGCAGCTCGAAAGGCGGCTAAGCATTCAAGGAAGCACCGTCTGGAGCTTCAGAGCCGTTCCGCCTGACTTTTAACGTAGAGTACCGGGCGCAAACCACTAACTCAAGCCCGGCATGGCAGCTCGAAAGGCGGCTAAGCATTCAAGGAAGCACCGTCTGGAGCTTCAGAGCCGTTCCGCCTGACTTTTAACGTAGAGTACCGGGCGCAAACCACTAACTCAAGCCCGGCATGGCAGCTCGAAAGGCGGCTAAGCATTCAAGGAAGCACCGTCTGGAGCTTCAGAGCCGTTCCGCCTGACTTTTAACGTAGAGTACCGGGCGCAAACCACTAACTCAAGCCCGGCATGGCAGCTCGAAAGGCGGCTAAGCATTCAAGGAAGCACCGTCTGGAGCTTCAGAGCCGTTCCGCCTGACTTTTAACGTAGAGTACCGGGCGCAAACCACTAACTCAAGCCCGGACATGGCAGCTCGAAAGGCGGCTAAGCATTCAAGGAAGCACCGTCTGGAGCTTCAGAGCCGTTCCGCCTGACTTTTAACGTAGAGTACCGGGCGCAAACCACTAACTCAAGCCCGGCATGGCAGCTCGAAAGGCGGCTAAGCATTCAAGGAAGCACCGTCTGGAGCTTCAGAGCCGTTCCGCCTGACTTTTAACGTAGAGTACCGGGCGCAAACCACTAACTCAAGCCCGGCATGGCAGCTCGAAAGGCGGCTAAGCATTCAAGGAAGCACCGTCTGGAGCTTCAGAGCCGTTCCGCCTGACTTTTAACGTAGAGTACCGGGCGCAAACCACTAACTCAAGCCCGGCATGGCAGCTCGAAAGGCGGCTAAGCATTCAAGGAAGCACCGTCTGGAGCTTCAGAGCCGTTCCGCCTGACTTTTAACGTAGAGTACCGGGCGCAAACCACTAACTCAAGCCCGGCATGGCAGCTCGAAAGGCGGCTAAGCATTCAAGGAAGCACCGTCTGGAGCTTCAGAGCCGTTCCGCCTGACTTTTAACGTAGAGTACCGGGCGCAAACCACTAACTCAAGCCCGGCATGGCAGCTCGAAAGGCGGCTAAGCATTCAAGGAAGCACCGTCTGGAGCTTCAGAGCCGTTCCGCCTGACTTTTAACGTAGAGTACCGGGCGCAAACCACTAACTCAAGCCCGGCATGGCAGCTCGAAAGGCGGCTAAGCATTCAAGGAAGCACCGTCTGGAGCTTCAGAGCCGTTCCGCCTGACTTTTAACGTAGAGTACCGGGCGCAAACCACTAACTCAAGCCCGGCATGGCAGCTCGAAAGGCGGCTAAGCATTCAAGGAAGCACCGTCTGGAGCTTCAGAGCCGTTCCGCCTGACTTTTAACGTAGAGTACCGGGCGCAAACCACTAACTCAAGCCCGGCATGGCAGCTCGAAAGGCGGCTAAGCATTCAAGGAAGCACCGTCTGGAGCTTCAGAGCCGTTCCGCCTGACTTTTAACGTAGAGTACCGGGCGCAAACCACTAACTCAAGCCCGGCATGGCAGCTCGAAAGGCGGCTAAGCATTCAAGGAAGCACCGTCTGGAGCTTCAGAGCCGTTCCGCCTGACTTTTAACGTAGAGTACCGGGCGCAAACCACTAACTCAAGCCCGGCATGGCAGCTCGAAAGGCGGCTAAGCATTCAAGGAAGCACCGTCTGGAGCTTCAGAGCCGTTCCGCCTGACTTTTAACGTAGAGTACCGGGCGCAAACCACTAACTCAAGCCCGGCATGGCAGCTCGAAAGGCGGCTAAGCATTCAAGGAAGCACCGTCTGGAGCTTCAGAGCCGTTCCGCCTGACTTTTAACGTAGAGTACCGGGCGCAAACCACTAACTCAAGCCCGGCATGGCAGCTCGAAAGGCGGCTAAGCATTCAAGGAAGCACCGTCTGGAGCTTCAGAGCCGTTCCGCCTGACTTTTAACGTAGAGTACCGGGCGCAAACCACTAACTCAAGCCCGGCATGGCAGCTCGAAAGGCGGCTAAGCATTCAAGGAAGCACCGTCTGGAGCTTCAGAGCCGTTCCGCCTGACTTTTAACGTAGAGTACCGGGCGCAAACCACTAACTCAAGCCCGGCATGGCAGCTCGAAAGGCGGCTAAGCATTCAAGGAAGCACCGTCTGGAGCTTCAGAGCCGTTCCGCCTGACTTTTAACGTAGAGTACCGGGCGCAAACCACTAACTCAAGCCCGGCATGGCAGCTCGAAAGGCGGCTAAGCATTCAAGGAAGCACCGTCTGGAGCTTCAGAGCCGTTCCGCCTGACTTTTAACGTAGAGTACCGGGCGCAAACCACTAACTCAAGCCCGGCATGGCAGCTCGAAAGGCGGCTAAGCATTCAAGGAAGCACCGTCTGGAGCTTCAGAGCCGTTCCGCCTGACTTTTAACGTAGAGTACCGGGCGCAAACCACTAACTCAAGCCCGGCATGGCAGCTCGAAAGGCGGCTAAGCATTCAAGGAAGCACCGTCTGGAGCTTCAGAGCCGTTCCGCCTGACTTTTAACGTAGAGTACCGGGCGCAAACCACTAACTCAAGCCCGGCATGGCAGCTCGAAAGGCGGCTAAGCATTCAAGGAAGCACCGTCTGGAGCTTCAGAGCCGTTCCGCCTGACTTTTAACGTAGAGTACCGGGCGCAAACCACTAACTCAAGCCCGGCATGGCAGCTCGAAAGGCGGCTAAGCATTCAAGGAAGCACCGTCTGGAGCTTCAGAGCCGTTCCGCCTGACTTTTAACGTAGAGTACCGGGCGCAAACCACTAACTCAAGCCCGGCATGGCAGCTCGAAAGGCGGCTAAGCATTCAAGGAAGCACCGTCTGGAGCTTCAGAGCCGTTCCGCCTGACTTTTAACGTAGAGTACCGGGCGCAAACCACTAACTCAAGCCCGGCATGGCAGCTCGAAAGGCGGCTAAGCATTCAAGGAAGCACCGTCTGGAGCTTCAGAGCCGTTCCGCCTGACTTTTAACGTAGAGTACCGGGCGCAAACCACTAACTCAAGCCCGGCATGGCAGCTCGAAAGGCGGCTAAGCATTCAAGGAAGCACCGTCTGGAGCTTCAGAGCCGTTCCGCCTGACTTTTAACGTAGAGTACCGGGCGCAAACCACTAACTCAAGCCCGGCATGGCAGCTCGAAAGGCGGCTAAGCATTCAAGGAAGCACCGTCTGGAGCTTCAGAGCCGTTCCGCCTGACTTTTAACGTAGAGTACCGGGCGCAAACCACTAACTCAAGCCCGGCATGGCAGCTCGAAAGGCGGCTAAGCATTCAAGGAAGCACCGTCTGGAGCTTCAGAGCCGTTCCGCCTGACTTTTAACGTAGAGTACCGGGCGCAAACCACTAACTCAAGCCCGGCATGGCAGCTCGAAAGGCGGCTAAGCATTCAAGGAAGCACCGTCTGGAGCTTCAGAGCCGTTCCGCCTGACTTTTAACGTAGAGTACCGGGCGCAAACCACTAACTCAAGCCCGGCATGGCAGCTCGAAAGGCGGCTAAGCATTCAAGGAAGCACCGTCTGGAGCTTCAGAGCCGTTCCGCCTGACTTTTAACGTAGAGTACCGGGCGCAAACCACTAACTCAAGCCCGGCATGGCAGCTCGAAAGGCGGCTAAGCATTCAAGGAAGCACCGTCTGGAGCTTCAGAGCCGTTCCGCCTGACTTTTAACGTAGAGTACCGGGCGCAAACCACTAACTCAAGCCCGGCATGGCAGCTCGAAAGGCGGCTAAGCATTCAAGGAAGCACCGTCTGGAGCTTCAGAGCCGTTCCGCCTGACTTTTAACGTAGAGTACCGGGCGCAAACCACTAACTCAAGCCCGGCATGGCAGCTCGAAAGGCGGCTAAGCATTCAAGGAAGCACCGTCTGGAGCTTCAGAGCCGTTCCGCCTGACTTTTAACGTAGAGTACCGGGCGCAAACCACTAACTCAAGCCCGGCATGGCAGCTCGAAAGGCGGCTAAGCATTCAAGGAAGCGACGCCGGCCGGTCCGCGGGCCAAATAGGGTCCAGTAAAGTACCGGGCGCGGCCACTAACGCCTTGTGGCGGTCGCCTTGTGGCGGTCGGGGGGTGGCGGTCGGGGCTGGCGCTTGGGGCCGGTGGCGGTCGCCTTGTGGCGGTCGCCTTGTGGCGGTCGGGGGGTGGCGGTCGGGGCTGGCGCTTGGGGCCAGTGGCGGTCGCCTTGTGGCGGTCGCCTTGTGGCGGTCGCCTTGTGGCGGTCGCCTTGTGGCGGTCGCCTTGTGGCGGTCGCCTTGTGGCGGTCGCCTTGTGGCGGTCGGGGGGTGGCGGTCGGGGCTGGCGCTTGGGGCCAGTGGCGGTCGCCTTGTGGCGGTCGCCTTGTGGCGGTCGCCTTGTGGCGGTCGCCTTGTGGCGGTCGCCTTGTGGCGGTCGCCTTGTGGCGGTCGGGGGGTGGCGGTCGGGGCTGGCGCTTGGGGCCAGTGGCGGTCGCCTTGTGGCGGTCGCCTTGTGGCGGTCGCCTTGTGGCGGTCGCCTTGTGGCGGTCGCCTTGTGGCGGTCGGGGGGTGGCGGTCGGGGCTGGCGCTTGGGGCCGGTGGCGGTCGCCTTGTGGCGGTCGCCTTGTGGCGGTCGCCTTGTGGCGGTCGCCTTGTGGCGGTCGCCTTGTGGCGGTCGGGGGGTGGCGGTCGGGGCTGGCGCTTGGGGCCGGTGGCGGTCGCCTTGTGGCGGTCGCCTTGTGGCGGTCGCCTTGTGGCGGTCGGGGGGTGGCGGTCGGGGCTGGCGCTTGGGGCTGGCGTCCGCCAATAGTGGTTTAATTTCGGGAGGAAGATTGATTTTCGTCCCAAGCCCGCCGCTGGAGAAAATTTTAGGTACCAGGAGTGGATTTTTTTTGTCCACTCAGGAGGGGGACGTTGGCTGGTTTGGTGTCCGGGGGAAAGTGCTCTTTTCTCGGCCAGGAGAAAGATTAGACTCCCAGCCCGCCGCTGGAGAAAATTCTAGGTACCAGGAGTGGATTTTTTTTGTCCACTCAGGAGGGGGACGTGCTTTGTTGTCCGGGGGAAAGTGCTCTTTTCTCGGCCAGGAGAAAGATTAGACTCCCAGCCCGCCGCTGGAGAAAATCTTAGGTACCAGGAGTGGATTTTTTTTGTCCACTCAGGAGGGGGACGTGCTTTGTTGTCCGGGGAGAGTGCTCTTTTCTCGGCCAGGAGAAAGATTAGACTCCCAGCCCGCCGCTGGAGAAAATTCTAGGTACCAGG
>NW_026872121.1:30000-47500 GCF_033458585.1 Syngnathus typhle
ACTCGGTCGGTGCGGCCCGCTGTGGCCAGCTGGCAACTAGCTACGGAAGGGTACCGGCGCTCCCGACGAACCCGCCGGGGTGGCTGGTGACCAACGCTGCGTTCGGCGCTTATTGCTGCGACCGGGAGGGAAGCTGCGCCCCGTCCGAGTCAGACTCGGTCGTTGCGGCCCCCCCGAGCCCGCACAGCCTCTCGCGGAAGGTCATACGCCACCGGCGGCACGAAAGACGCCTCCCGCAACGCGGTAGTCGGGAAAGGCTATTCCGATAGTCGAGCAGAGTTGCGACAACACATCCCGCGGTGCCGTCTGGTTAGGCAAGGGTTTGAGAAACAGCATTCGCGGTAGACCGGCGCGGCCGGCGGACACCCACGCGGCGTGCCGCAATCGGATCGCGCGCTCGGCCTCCGTTGATTTCCTCTAGGTGGGTGATTCGGGGCGTCTCGGTCTCGCTGCCGTTCGGTCGCGCCAAGGCCTGCGGGGGCGGCGCGTAGCGCACGCTCTCGCGGCGGCCGAGGCGCTAGAGTGCGACCCGCAAGTGGGGAGGAACCGTCCACCCAACGCCGGCGCGAGCCGGGGCCGGTGGGGGCCCTACCAAGGCGGGTCATGAGTGCCAGTCGGTCAGTTCGGGAGAAGGGGAGGGTACTCGGAGGCCCGCCGGGAGCAGACGGGGGTCCGGAAGCTGAGGGGGGTGAAGGACGGCGGCCGGGAGCAGACGGCCGTCCCCGGGAGGGGGTGTTCGTTCACGTGCGGACGCCGGGAGCAGGCGGCCGTCACGCGATTCTGCCAACCGTTCCTACCGGCCTGTGTTTAAGGAGGCGGCCGGTCCTCCGTCCTTGGATGGATAAGATTCGCAGATTTTCGCCCGGCCTGTGTTTAAGGAGGCGGCCGGTTCCCTCCTTCCTTCCTTTCTTGGATGTATAACATTCGCAGATTTTCGCCCGGCCGGTGGTTTAAGGAGGCGGCCGGTCCTCCCTCCTTGGATGTATAACATTCGCAGATTTTCGCCCGGCCTATGTTTAGTGAGGCGACCGGTCCTCCCTCCTTGGATGTATAACATTCGCATATTTTCGCCCGGCCGGTGGTTTAAGGAGGCGGCCGGTCCTCCCTCCTTGGATGTATAACATTCGCAGATTTTCGCCCGGCCTATGTTTAGTGAGGCGACCGGTCCTCCGTGGAGAGCGACCCGCAAGTGGGGAGGAACCGTCCACCCAACGCCGGCGCGAGCCGGGGCCGGTGGGGGCCCTACCAAGGCGGGTCTCATTGCCTGTCGGTCAGTTCGGGAGAAGGTGGGGGTACTCGGAGGCCCGCCGGGAGCAGACGGGGGTCCGGAAGGTGAGGGGGTGAAGGACGGCGGTCGGGAGCAGACGGCCGTCCCCGGGAGGGGGTGTTCGTTCACGTGCGGACGCCGGGAGCAGGCGGCCGTCACGCAATTCTGCCAACCGTTCCCACCGGCCTGTGTTTAAGGAGGCGGCCGGTCCTCCACGAGAAGAATTCTGCCAAACGTTCCACCGGCCTGTGTTTAAGGAGGCGGCCGGTCCTCCCCGTCGTTCCGCCGGCTTGTGTTTAAGGAGGCGGCCGGTCCTCCACGAGAAGAATTCTGCCAAACGTTCCACCGGCCTGTGTTTAAGGAGGCGGCCGGTCCTCCCCGTCGTTCCGCCGGCTTGTGTTTAAGGAGGCGGCCGGTCCTCCACTATTCCTTCCTTGGATGGAAAGCATGTAGCACTTTGAAAATTTTCGAGCACTGTGACACTTTGAAAATTTTCGAGAGTTTTTGTACTTAGAAAATTTTTCGCTCTTGCACTTCCAGAGTGCTTTGCGGTAGCTCCTAGGTTCGCTGTCCGAGCATGTGAACACTTTTTGGGGGGGAACACATCGCTAGAGACACCAGCCGCCTGGTTCTCGGGGCCAAAACTTGTGTTCCCCACACTCGTTCTGACTATATTTTGCGATTTGGGGGTAAAGGTAATGAGTACAGTGACTAGGGGGACCAACTCATCGTACTCTGGCGCACCAACAGACCAAAGCTGGTACTGCACTTACCCCTGGTACCCCAACGCCTGGTACCTGACGGGCGAGAGGCTGATTTTTCGCTATTTGCGGCCGACCGAGGGAACCAGACAAAGCGGACACTTTACGGCGCAAGAGCCGTTGGCACTTAGAAATTTTTCGACAAAGTTGGCGCGAGCTCCAGAAGGAGAGGCTGATTTTTCGCTATTTGTGGCCGACCGAGGGAACCAGGCAAAGCGGACACTTTACGGCGCAAGAGCCGTTGGCACTTAGAAATTTTTTGACAAAGTTGGCGCGAGCTCCAGAAGGAGAGGCTGATTTTTCGCTATTTGTGGCCGACCGAGGGAACCAGGCAAAGCGGACACTTTACGGCGCAAGAGCCGTTGGCACTTAGAAAATATTCGCCAAAGTTGGCACGAGCTCCAGAAGGAGAGGCTGATTTTTCGCTATTTGTGGCCGACCGAGGGAACCAGACAAAGCGGACACATTACGGCGCAAGAGCCGTTGGCACTTAGAAAATATTCGCCAAAGTTGGCACGAGCTCCAGAAGGAGAGGCTGATTTTTCGCTATTTGTGGCCGACCGAGGGAACCAGACAAAGCGGACACTTTACGGCGCAAGAGCCGTTGGCACTTGCGCGAGCTCCAGAAGGAGAGGCTGATTTTTCGCTATTTGTGGCCGACCGAGGGAACCAGACAAAGCGGACACTTTACGGCGCAAGAGCCGTTGGCACTTAGAAAATATTCGCCAAAGTTGGCACGAGCTCCAGAAGGAGAGGCTGATTTTTCGCTATTTGTGGCCGACCGAGGGAACCAGACAAAGCGGACACTTTACGGCGCAAGAGCCGTTGGCACTTGCGCGAGCTCCAGAAGGAGAGGCTGATTTTTCGCTATTTGTGGCCGACCGAGGGAACCAGACAAAGCGGACACTTTACGGCGCAAGAGCCGTTGGCACTTAGAAAATATTCGCCAAAGTTGGCACGAGCTCCAGAAGGAGAGGCTGATTTTTCGCTATTTGTGGCCGACCGAGGGAACCAGACAAAGCGGACACTTTACGGCGCAAGAGCCGTTGGCACTTGCGCGAGCTCCAGAAGGAGAGGCTGATTTTTCGCTATTTGTGGCCGACCGAGGGAACCAGACAAAGCGGACACTTTACGGCGCAAGAGCCGTTGGCACTTAGAAAATATTCGCCAAAGTTGGCGCGAGCTCCAGAAGGAGAGGCTGATTTTTCGCTATTTGTGGCCGACCGAGGGAACCAGGCAAAGCGGACACATTACGGCGCAAGAGCCGTTGGCACTTAGGCGAGCTCCAGAAGGAGAGGCTGATTTTTCGCTATTTGTGGCCGACCGAGGGAACCAGGCAAAGCGGACACATTACGGCGCAAGAGCCGTTGGCACTTAGAAAATATTCGCCAAAGTTGGCGCGAGCTCCAGAAGGAGAGGCTGATTTTTCGCTATTTGTGGCCGACCGAGGGAACCAGGCAAAGCGGACACATTACGGCGCAAGAGCCGTTGGCACTTAGGCGAGCTCCAGAAGGAGAGGCTGATTTTTCGCTATTTGTGGCCGACCGAGGGAACCAGGCAAAGCGGACACATTACGGCGCAAGAGCCGTTGGCACTTAGGCGAGCTCCAGAAGGAGAGGCTGGTTTTTCGCTATTTGTGGCCGACCGAGGGAACCAGGCAAAGCGGACACATTACGGCGCAAGAGCCGTTGGCACTTAGGCGAGCTCCAGAAGGAGAGGCTGATTTTTCGCCGTTTGTGGCCGACCGAGGGAACCAGGCAAAGCGGACACATTACGGCGCAAGAGCCGTTGGCACTTAGGCGAGCTCCAGAAGGAGAGGCTGGTTTTTCGCTATTTGTGGCCGACCGAGGGAACCAGGCAAAGCGGACACATTACGGCGCAAGAGCCGTTGGCACTTAGGCGAGCTCCAGAAGGAGAGGCTGATTTTTCGCCGTTTGTGGCCGACCGAGGGAACCAGGCAAAGCGGACACATTACGGCGCAAGAGCCGTTGGCACTTAGAAAATATTCGCCAAAGTTGGCACGAGCTCCAGAAGGAGAGGCTGATTTTTCGCTATTTGTGGCCGACCGAGGGAACCAGGCAAAGCGGACACATTACGGCGCAAGAGCCGTTGGCACTTAGGCGAGCTCCAGAAGGAGAGGCTGGTTTTTCGCCGTTTGTGGCCGACCGAGGGAACCAGGCAAAGCGGACACATTACGGCGCAAGAGCCGTTGGCACTTAGGCGAGCTCCAGAAGGAGAGGCTGGTTTTTCGCTATTTGTGGCCGACCGAGGGAACCAGGCAAAGCGGACACATTACGGCGCAAGAGCCGTTGGCACTTAGGCGAGCTCCAGAAGGAGAGGCTGATTTTTCGCCGTTTGTGGCCGACCGAGGGAACCAGGCAAAGCGGACACATTACGGCGCAAGAGCCGTTGGCACTTAGAAAATATTCGCCAAAGTTGGCACGAGCTCCAGAAGGAGAGGCTGATTTTTCGCTATTTGTGGCCGACCGAGGGAACCAGGCAAAGCGGACACATTACGGCGCAAGAGCCGTTGGCACTTAGGCGAGCTCCAGAAGGAGAGGCTGGTTTTTCGCCGTTTGTGGCCGACCGAGGGAACCAGGCAAAGCGGACACATTACGGCGCAAGAGCCGTTGGCACTTAGGCGAGCTCCAGAAGGAGAGGCTGGTTTTTCGCTATTTGTGGCCGACCGAGGGAACCAGGCAAAGCGGACACATTACGGCGCAAGAGCCGTTGGCACTTAGGCGAGCTCCAGAAGGAGAGGCTGATTTTTCGCCGTTTGTGGCCGACCGAGGGAACCAGGCAAAGCGGACACATTACGGCGCAAGAGCCGTTGGCACTTAGAAAATATTCGCCAAAGTTGGCACGAGCTCCAGAAGGAGAGGCTGATTTTTCGCTATTTGTGGCCGACCGAGGGAACCAGGCAAAGCGGACACATTACGGCGCAAGAGCCGTTGGCACTTAGGCGAGCTCCAGAAGGAGAGGCTGGTTTTTCGCCGTTTGTGGCCGACCGAGGGAACCAGGCAAAGCGGACACATTACGGCGCAAGAGCCGTTGGCACTTAGGCGAGCTCCAGAAGGAGAGGCTGGTTTTTCGCTATTTGTGGCCGACCGAGGGAACCAGGCAAAGCGGACACATTACGGCGCAAGAGCCGTTGGCACTTAGGCGAGCTCCAGAAGGAGAGGCTGGTTTTTCGCTATTTGTGGCCGACCGAGGGAACCAGGCAAAGCGGACACATTACGGCGCAAGAGCCGTTGGCACTTAGGCGAGCTCCAGAAGGAGAGGCTGGTTTTTCGCTATTTGTGGCCGACCGAGGGAACCAGGCAAAGCGGACACATTACGGCGCAAGAGCCGTTGGCACTTAGGCGAGCTCCAGAAGGAGAGGCTGGTTTTTCGCTATTTGTGGCCGACCGAGGGAACCAGGCAAAGCGGACACATTACGGCGCAAGAGCCGTTGGCACTTAGAAAATATTCGCCAAAGTTGGCACGAGCTCCAGAAGGAGAGGCTGATTTTTCGCTATTTGTGGCCGACCGAGGGAACCAGGCAAAGCGGACACATTACGGCGCAAGAGCCGTTGGCACTTAGGCGAGCTCCAGAAGGAGAGGCTGGTTTTTCGCCGTTTGTGGCCGACCGAGGGAACCAGGCAAAGCGGACACATTACGGCGCAAGAGCCGTTGGCACTTAGGCGAGCTCCAGAAGGAGAGGCTGGTTTTTCGCTATTTGTGGCCGACCGAGGGAACCAGGCAAAGCGGACACATTACGGCGCAAGAGCCGTTGGCACTTAGGCGAGCTCCAGAAGGAGAGGCTGATTTTTCGCCGTTCGTGGCCGACCGAGGGAACCAGGCAAAGCGGACACATTACGGCGCAAGAGCCGTTGGCACTTAGAAAATATTCGCCAAAGTTGGCACGAGCTCCAGAATGAGAGGCTGATTTTTCGCCGTTTGTGGCCGACCGAGGGAACCAGGCAAAGCGGACACATTACGGCGCAAGAGCCGTTGGCACTTAGGCGAGCTCCAGAAGGAGAGGCTGATTTTTTCGCTATTTGTGGCCGACCGAGGGAACCAGGCAAAGCGGACACATTACGGCGCAAGAGCCGTTGGCACTTAGAAAATATTCGCCAAAGTTGGCACGAGCTCCAGAATGAGAGGCTGATTTTTCGCCGTTTGTGGCCGACCGAGGGAACCAGACAAAGCGGACACATTACGGCGCAAGAGCCGTTGGCACTTAGGCGAGCTCCAGAAGGAGAGGCTGATTTTTTCGCTATTTGTGGCCGACCGAGGGAACCAGGCAAAGCGGACACATTACGGCGCAAGAGCCGTTGGCACTTAGAAAATATTCGCCAAAGTTGGCACGAGCTCCAGAATGAGAGGCTGATTTTTCGCCGTTTGTGGCCGACCGAGGGAACCAGGCAAAGCGGACACATTACGGCGCAAGAGCCGTTGGCACTTAGGCGAGCTCCAGAAGGAGAGGCTGATTTTTTCGCTATTTGTGGCCGACCGAGGGAACCAGGCAAAGCGGACACATTACGGCGCAAGAGCCGTTGGCACTTAGAAAATATTCGCCAAAGTTGGCACGAGCTCCAGAATGAGAGGCTGATTTTTCGCCGTTTGTGGCCGACCGAGGGAACCAGACAAAGCGGACACATTACGGCGCAAGAGCCGTTGGCACTTAGGCGAGCTCCAGAAGGAGAGGCTGATTTTTCGCTATTTGTGGCCGACCGAGGGAACCAGGCAAAGCGGACACTTTACGGCGCAAGAGCCGTTGGCACTTAGAAAATATTCGCCAAAGTTGGCACGAGCTCCAGAAGGAGAGGCTGATTTTTCGCCGTTTGTGGCCGACCGAGGGAACCAGACAAAGCGGACACATTACGGCGCAAGAGCCGTTGGCACTTAGGCGAGCTCCAGAAGGAGAGGCTGATTTTTCGCTATTTGTGGCCGACCGAGGGAACCAGGCAAAGCGGACACTTTACGGCGCAAGAGCCGTTGGCACTTGGAAAATATTCTGAAATTCTCACCGACCTCCGTGGTGGAGAGGCCGAATTTTCGACATTCGTGGCCGACCGGGGAACCGTCGCCACTCGGACAACTTGTGCGGCAGCCCTCGGTGATTTTAGGACCGCTTTTTCACCCTCGCTGTCCGACCGGAGAACCGTCGTAGCTCGGACAGTTCGTGTGCCAGCATCCGCTGGCACTTAGAAAATTTTAAAAAAGAAAAAAATAGTCTTCTGCATATACGTTCTGACTATATTTTGCGATTAGGGGGTAAAGGTAATGAGTACAGTGACTAGGGGGACCAACTCATCGTACTCTGGCGCACAACACGCCAAGGTTGGTACTGCACTTAGGCTGATTTTTGCGCTATTCGCGGCCGACCGGGGAACCAGCGCGGAGCGGACACATTACGGCGAATGAGCCGTTGGCACTTAGAAAATTTTTGAGCTTTTTTCGAACTTCCGTGAGGCTGATTTTGCGCTATTCGCGGCCGACCGGGGAACCAGCGCGGAGCGGACACATTACGGCGAATGAGCCGTTGGCACTTAGAAAATTTTTGAGCTTTTTTCGAACTTCCGTGAGGCTGATTTTGCGCTATTCGCGGCCGACCGGGGAACCAGCGCGGAGCGGACACATTACGGCGAATGAGCCGTTGGCACTTAGAAAATTTTTGAGCTTTTTTCGGACTTCCGTGTGGAGCTTTGGGGCCGTTCCGCCTAACTTTTTATGCCCGATTAGGCTTCCAGGGAGGCGGCTAAGCATTATTGACCAATCATGGAGCTTTTTTGGGACTTCCGTGTGGAGCTTTGGGGCCGTTCCGCCTAACTTTTTATGCCCGATTAGGCTTCCAGGGAGGCGGCTAAGCATTATTGACCAATCATGGAGCTTTTTTGGGACTTCCGTGTGGAGCTTTGGAGCCGTTCCGCCTAACTTTTTATGCCCGATTAGGCTTCCAGGGAGGCGGCTAAGCATTATTGACCAATCATGGAGCTTTTTTGGGACTTCCGTGTGGAGCTTTGGGGCCGTTCCGCCTAGCTTTTTATGCCCGATTAGGCTTCCAGGGAGGCGGCTAAGCATTATTGACCAATCATGGAGCTTTTTTGGGACTTCCGTGTGGAGCTTTGGGGCCGTTCCGCCTAACTTTTTATGCCCGATTAGGCTTCCAGGGAGGCGGCTAAGCATTATTGACCAATCATGGAGCTTTTTTGGGACTTCCAGCCGGTGCTTTGGGGGCCTTCCCCCTCACTTTCTACGCCCGATTGGGCTTCCAGGGACGCGGCTAAGCATTTTTAACAGAAATGGAGCTTTTTGCGGAGCTCCAGCCGGTGCCACCGGCAGGCCGTGCACGCGGACGAGATGACCGAAAGAAGCTCCAGGAGAGCGGATGGACGCTTTTTAAGCACCGAGGCGGAGATCGCGGAGCTTTAATAGACTTCCAGCGGGCCCAAAGCGGCCAGGCAGACGGCGCAGCGCGACCTGGTACCTCGCACGGGACGCATCGCCCCCCCCGCGCACAGTTCCAGGGGGCCGGGATGACGTTTCAAAGCTGCCGCTGCAGCTGCGGCGGGGAGTGGCCTCCCTCCGGTGGACACGACGAGTAAATGACACCGGCCGCTGACGCAAACCCACGCCGGACAGGAGAGCTCAAAAGCCGGGTAACATTTCAAGGAAGACCCCCCCTGCGCAGACCTCCACTAGGCCGGGATGACTGTTCAGCTGTGGCGGGGAGTGGCCTCCCTCCGGTCGGCACGACGAGTAAATGACACCGGCCGCTGACGCAAACCCACGCCGGACAGGAGAGCTCAAAAGCCGGGTAACATTTCAAGGAAGACCCCCCCTGCGCAGACCTCCACTAGGCCGGGATGACTGTTCAGCTGTGGCGGGGAGTGGCCTCCCTCCGGTCGGCACGACGAGTAAATGACACCGGCCGCTGACGCAAACCCACGCCGGACAGGAGAGCTCAAAAGCCGGGTAACATTTCAAGGAAGACCCCCCCTGCGCAGACCTCCACTAGGCCGGGATGACTGTTCAGCTGTGGCGGGGAGTGGCCTCCCTCCGGTCGGCACGACGAGTAAATGACACCGGCCGCTGACGCAAACCCACGCCGGACAGGAGAGCTCAAAAGCCGGGTAACATTTCAAGGAAGACCCCCCCTGCGCAGACCTCCACTAGGCCGGGATGACTGTTCAGCTGTGGCGGGGAGTGGCCTCCCTCCGGTCGGCACGACGAGTAAATGACACCGGCCGCTGACGCAAACCCACGCCGGACAGGAGAGCTCAAAAGCCGGGTAACATTTCAAGGAAGACCCCCCCTGCGCAGACCTCCACTAGGCCGGGATGACTGTTCAGCTGTGGCGGGGAGTGGCCTCCCTCCGGTCGGCACGACGAGTAAATGACACCGGCCGCTGACGCAAACCCACGCCGGACAGGAGAGCTCAAAAGCCGGGTAACATTTCAAGGAAGACCCCCCCTGCGCAGACCTCCACTAGGCCGGGATGACTGTTCAGCTGCGGCGGGGAGTGGCCTCCCTCCGGTCGGCACGACGAGTAAATGACACCGGCCGCTGACGCAAACCCACGCCGGACAGGAGAGCTCAAAAGCCGGGTAACATTTCAAGGAAGACCCCCCCTGCGCAGACCTCCACTAGGCCGGGATGACTGTTCAGCTGCGGCGGGGAGTGGCCTCCCTCCGGTCGGCACGACGAGTAAAGCTATTTAGGAAAATCTGAGATAAATATCACTTGCATAATAATTTGGAACACGGTCCCGTGTTCCAAATTATTATGCAAAATGTATTTAGACACCAGCAATCGCACTTAGATTTGTTTCTTTTTTCTTTCTTTTAGCTTCCATAATGTTACCGGGCGCTGACGCAAACCCACGCCCGGCAGGAGAGCTCAAAAGCCGGGTAACATTTCAAGGAAGACCCCCCCTGCGCAGACCTCCACTAGGCCGGGATGACTGTTCAGCTGCGGCGGGGAGTGGCCTCCCTCCGGTCGGCACGACGAGTAAATGACACCGGCCGCTGACGCAAACCCACGCCGGACAGGAGAGCTCAAAAGCCGGGTAACATTTCAAGGAAGACCCCCCCTGCGCAGACCTCCACTAGGCCGGGATGACTTTTCAAAGCTGCCTCTGCAGCTGCGGCGGGGAGTTGCCTCCCTCCGGTGGACACGACGAGTAAATACACCAGCACTTGCTCTTAGATTTGTTTCTTTTTTCTTTCTTTTAGCTTCCATAATGTTACCGGGCGCTGACGCAAACCCACGCCCGGCAGGAGAGCTCAAAAGCCGGGTAACATTTCAAGGAAGACCCCCCCTGCGCAGACCTCCACTAGGCCGGGATGACTGTTCAGCTGCGGCGGGGAGTGGCCTCCCTCCGGTCGGCACGACGAGTAAAGCTATTTAGGAAAATCTGAGATAAATATCACTTGCATAATAATTTGGAACACGGTCCCGTGTTCCAAATTATTATGCAAAATGTATTTAGACACCAGCAATCGCACTTAGATTTGTTTCTTTTTTCTTTCTTTTAGCTTCCATAATGTTACCGGGCGCTGACGCAAACCCACGCCCGGCAGGAGAGCTCAAAAGCCGGGTAACATTTCAAGGAAGACCCCCCCTGCGCAGACCTCCACTAGGCCGGGATGACTGTTCAGCTGCGGCGGGGAGTGGCCTCCCTCCGGTCGGCACGACGAGTAAATGACACCGGCCGCTGACGCAAACCCACGCCGGACAGGAGAGCTCAAAAGCCGGGTAACATTTCAAGGAAGACCCCCCCTGCGCAGACCTCCACTAGGCCGGGATGACTGTTCAGCTGCGGCGGGGAGTGGCCTCCCTCCGGTCGGCACGACGAGTAAAGCTATTTAGGAAAATCTGAGATAAATATCACTTGCATAATAATTTGGAACACGGTCCCGTGTTCCAAATTATTATGCAAAATGTATTTAGACACCAGCAATCGCACTTAGATTTGTTTCTTTTTTCTTTCTTTTAGCTTCCATAATGTTACCGGGCGCTGACGCAAACCCACGCCCGGCAGGAGAGCTCAAAAGCCGGGTAACATTTCAAGGAAGACCCCCCCTGCGCAGACCTCCACTAGGCCGGGATGACTGTTCAGCTGCGGCGGGGAGTGGCCTCCCTCCGGTCGGCACGACGAGTAAATGACACCGGCCGCTGACGCAAACCCACGCCGGACAGGAGAGCTCAAAAGCCGGGTAACATTTCAAGGAAGACCCCCCCTGCGCAGACCTCCACTAGGCCGGGATGACTTTTCAAAGCTGCCTCTGCAGCTGCGGCGGGGAGTTGCCTCCCTCCGGTGGACACGACGAGTAAATACACCAGCACTTGCTCTTAGATTTGTTTCTTTTTTCTTTCTTTTAGCTTCCATAATGTTACCGGGCGCTGACGCAAACCCACGCCCGGCAGGAGAGCTCAAAAGCCGGGTAACATTTCAAGGAAGACCCCCCCTGCGCAGACCTCCACTAGGCCGGGATGACTGTTCAGCTGCGGCGGGGAGTGGCCTCCCTCCGGTCGGCACGACGAGTAAAGCTATTTAGGAAAATCTGAGATAAATATCACTTGCATAATAATTTGGAACACGGTCCCGTGTTCCAAATTATTATGCAAAATGTATTTAGACACCAGCAATCGCACTTAGATTTGTTTCTTTTTTCTTTCTTTTAGCTTCCATAATGTTACCGGGCGCTGACGCAAACCCACGCCCGGCAGGAGAGCTCAAAAGCCGGGTAACATTTCAAGGAAGCTATTTAGGAAAATCTGAGATAAATATCCTTTGCATAATAATTTGGAACACGGTCCCGTGTTCCAAATTATTATGCAAAATGTATTTAAGTGTCATAAAGATTACATTTTTTGTTTTTCAAGTACTGAAATCACCCTCAGTCATGGTACAGTCCATGGTAGTCTGCCAGGTGAGCGCAATTGTAGTAATTAACAAGTCTATTTAAGTTCCGCGTTTTTAAGCGTTCGGCCATTTCGTTCAACCATGGGGAGGAAAAAGGATCTCTCTGCTGTCGAGAAGCGTGAAATCGTTCGATGCCTTGGACAAGGTATGCAGACATTCGATATTGCACGAAAGCTTAAGCGCGACCATCGAACTTTGAAGAAATTCGTCGCTGATTCGGAGCAAACGCGCGTTCGTGCAGACAAAGGCACGACAAGGAAGGTTTCTGCAAGACAAACAAATCGAATCAAGAGGGCGGCTGCAAGCATGCCACTAAAGACGAGCAAACAAATATTCGACGCTGCTGGTGCCAGTGAAGTCCCACGAACGACGAGGTGCAGGATCCTCCAGAGGCTTGCAGTTGTGCGGAAACCCTCCATTCGGCCACCCCTGAACAACGCGAACAAGCAGAAACGGCTGCAGTGGGCCCAGACTTACATGAAGACAAATTTTCAGACAGTCCTGTTCACCGACGAGTGCCGTGCCACCTTGGATGGGCCAGGTAGGGTTTTTTAAGTTTTTCCTTGCACTTTTGAGAGCTCAGGGGATGCTTTGAGAATAATTGTCAATTTCTGTCTATGTGAAGCCCTTTGAGACTGCTTGTGATTTAGGGCTATACAAATAAACTTGATTTGACTTGACTTTACAGATGGATGGAGTCGTGGATGGTTGGTGGACGGCCACGATAGCCCAACAAGGCTGCGGCGTCAGCAGGGAGGTGGCGGAGTGATGTTTTGGGCTGGAATCATGGGGAGAGAGCTGCTTGGCCCCTTTAGGGTCCCTGAAGGCGTCAAAATTACGTCTGTTAACTACGTGGAATTTCTGACTCAACACTTCTGTCCATGGTACAACAGGAAGAACCGTGCTTTCCGTCAAAAGATCATCTTCATGCATGACAATGCACCGTCTCATGCTGCAAGAAATACGTCAACGTCTTTGGCATCTATGGGAATAAAGGGAGAGAAACTGATGGTGTGGCCCCCATGCTCCCCTGACCTCAATCCTATTGAAAACTTGTGGAGCATCGTCAAGCAGAAAATCTACGAAGGTGGGAGGCAGTTCAATTCCAAAGAGCAGCTCTGGCAGGCTATTCTTAGATCCTGCCAAGAAATTCAACCAGAAACTGTACAAAAACTCACAAGTTCAGTGGATGGAAGAATCGTGAAGCTGCTGTTGAACAAAGGGTCCTATGTTAAAATGTAACTTTGTTTTTTATTGAAATAAAGGGTCCTATGTTAAAATGTAACTTGTTTGTCTTTTCTTTGAAATAGCTTTTGATTTCAGTAAATATGACCTCCTAATGCTGTAAATTCTTAAGATGGGCATTTCAGTTCATAAAAACCTATAAAATGTTATAAAACTCTGTTGTGCGTAATAATGTGGAACAGTGCATTTTAAGTTTTTTATTTTTTAAAAATTCTGTGATCATTCGGAGGTTTGTTCAATAAAATTAGAATTCATCAAAATAATGGTTGATGACTTGAAAATTATGCTGACTCATTTTGCATCGACTATTTAGGAAAATCTGAGATAAATGTCACTTGCATAATAATTTGGAACACGGTGTAAGTGCGATTGCTGGTGTATTTACTCGTCGTGTCCACCGGAGGACGGCAAATCCCCGCCGCAGCTGCAGCGGCAGCGCTTAAATGTCTTCCCGGCCGCCTGGAACTCTGCACGGGGCGTGTTTCGTCCCGCGCAGCGGTACCAGATCGCGCTGCGCCGTCAGCCGAGCCGCGCGCGGTCCGCTGGAAGTCTACACTGTGTTCCAAATTATTATGCAAATTGTATTTATGTGTCATAAAGATTACATTTTTTGTTTTTCAATTAAACTCATGGATGGTATTACGTGTCAGGGCTCTTTGGATCACTGAGATCAATCTCAGACACCGGGGATCATTACCGGCCAGTTGAGCCCAAATTAAGGAAAAACTACTTAAGAATGGTGTTCCACATTATTAAGCAGATAATTTGAAGTTCGCTTTGAGCAGTGGCGGACGCCAACCCACGACCGGTGGGAGAGCTCGGAGGGCGGATGGGCTTTCAAGGAAGCCCCCCAGGCCGGTCCCACTCGCACTTAGAATTTTTTTTTTTTTTGGCTTCCATAATGTACCGGGCGCGGACGCGAAACCCACGCCGGGCAGGAGAGCTCAAAAGCCGGGTAAGCATTCAAGGAAGCACCGTCTGGAGCTTCAGAGCCGTTCCGCCTGACTTTTAACGTAGAGTACCGGGCGCAAACCACTAACTCAAGCCCGGCATGGCAGCTCGAAAGGCGGCTAAGCATTCAAGGAAGCACCGTCTGGAGCTTCAGAGCCGTTCCGCCTGACTTTTAACGTAGAGTACCGGGCGCAAACCACTAACTCAAGCCCGGCATGGCAGCTCGAAAGGCGGCTAAGCATTCAAGGAAGCACCGTCTGGAGCTTCAGAGCCGTTCCGCCTGACTTTTAACGTAGAGTACCGGGCGCAAACCACTAACTCAAGCCCGGCATGGCAGCTCGAAAGGCGGCTAAGCATTCAAGGAAGCACCGTCTGGAGCTTCAGAGCCGTTCCGCCTGACTTTTAACGTAGAGTACCGGGCGCAAACCACTAACTCAAGCCCGGCATGGCAGCTCGAAAGGCGGCTAAGCATTCAAGGAAGCACCGTCTGGAGCTTCAGAGCCGTTCCGCCTGACTTTTAACGTAGAGTACCGGGCGCAAACCACTAACTCAAGCCCGGCATGGCAGCTCGAAAGGCGGCTAAGCATTCAAGGAAGCACCGTCTGGAGCTTCAGAGCCGTTCCGCCTGACTTTTAACGTAGAGTACCGGGCGCAAACCACTAACTCAAGCCCGGCATGGCAGCTCGAAAGGCGGCTAAGCATTCAAGGAAGCACCGTCTGGAGCTTCAGAGCCGTTCCGCCTGACTTTTAACGTAGAGTACCGGGCGCAAACCACTAACTCAAGCCCGGCATGGCAGCTCGAAAGGCGGCTAAGCATTCAAGGAAGCACCGTCTGGAGCTTCAGAGCCGTTCCGCCTGACTTTTAACGTAGAGTACCGGGCGCAAACCACTAACTCAAGCCCGGCATGGCAGCTCGAAAGGCGGCTAAGCATTCAAGGAAGCACCGTCTGGAGCTTCAGAGCCGTTCCGCCTGACTTTTAACGTAGAGTACCGGGCGCAAACCACTAACTCAAGCCCGGCATGGCAGCTCGAAAGGCGGCTAAGCATTCAAGGAAGCACCGTCTGGAGCTTCAGAGCCGTTCCGCCTGACTTTTAACGTAGAGTACCGGGCGCAAACCACTAACTCAAGCCCGGCATGGCAGCTCGAAAGGCGGCTAAGCATTCAAGGAAGCACCGTCTGGAGCTTCAGAGCCGTTCCGCCTGACTTTTAACGTAGAGTACCGGGCGCAAACCACTAACTCAAGCCCGGCATGGCAGCTCGAAAGGCGGCTAAGCATTCAAGGAAGCACCGTCTGGAGCTTCAGAGCCGTTCCGCCTGACTTTTAACGTAGAGTACCGGGCGCAAACCACTAACTCAAGCCCGGCATGGCAGCTCGAAAGGCGGCTAAGCATTCAAGGAAGCACCGTCTGGAGCTTCAGAGCCGTTCCGCCTGACTTTTAACGTAGAGTACCGGGCGCAAACCACTAACTCAAGCCCGGCATGGCAGCTCGAAAGGCGGCTAAGCATTCAAGGAAGCACCGTCTGGAGCTTCAGAGCCGTTCCGCCTGACTTTTAACGTAGAGTACCGGGCGCAAACCACTAACTCAAGCCCGGCATGGCAGCTCGAAAGGCGGCTAAGCATTCAAGGAAGCACCGTCTGGAGCTTCAGAGCCGTTCCGCCTGACTTTTAACGTAGAGTACCGGGCGCAAACCACTAACTCAAGCCCGGCATGGCAGCTCGAAAGGCGGCTAAGCATTCAAGGAAGCACCGTCTGGAGCTTCAGAGCCGTTCCGCCTGACTTTTAACGTAGAGTACCGGGCGCAAACCACTAACTCAAGCCCGGCATGGCAGCTCGAAAGGCGGCTAAGCATTCAAGGAAGCACCGTCTGGAGCTTCAGAGCCGTTCCGCCTGACTTTTAACGTAGAGTACCGGGCGCAAACCACTAACTCAAGCCCGGCATGGCAGCTCGAAAGGCGGCTAAGCATTCAAGGAAGCACCGTCTGGAGCTTCAGAGCCGTTCCGCCTGACTTTTAACGTAGAGTACCGGGCGCAAACCACTAACTCAAGCCCGGCATGGCAGCTCGAAAGGCGGCTAAGCATTCAAGGAAGCACCGTCTGGAGCTTCAGAGCCGTTCCGCCTGACTTTTAACGTAGAGTACCGGGCGCAAACCACTAACTCAAGCCCGGCATGGCAGCTCGAAAGGCGGCTAAGCATTCAAGGAAGCACCGTCTGGAGCTTCAGAGCCGTTCCGCCTGACTTTTAACGTAGAGTACCGGGCGCAAACCACTAACTCAAGCCCGGCATGGCAGCTCGAAAGGCGGCTAAGCATTCAAGGAAGCACCGTCTGGAGCTTCAGAGCCGTTCCGCCTGACTTTTAACGTAGAGTACCGGGCGCAAACCACTAACTCAAGCCCGGCATGGCAGCTCGAAAGGCGGCTAAGCATTCAAGGAAGCACCGTCTGGAGCTTCAGAGCCGTTCCGCCTGACTTTTAACGTAGAGTACCGGGCGCAAACCACTAACTCAAGCCCGGCATGGCAGCTCGAAAGGCGGCTAAGCATTCAAGGAAGCACCGTCTGGAGCTTCAGAGCCGTTCCGCCTGACTTTTAACGTAGAGTACCGGGCGCAAACCACTAACTCAAGCCCGGCATGGCAGCTCGAAAGGCGGCTAAGCATTCAAGGAAGCACCGTCTGGAGCTTCAGAGCCGTTCCGCCTGACTTTTAACGTAGAGTACCGGGCGCAAACCACTAACTCAAGCCCGGCATGGCAGCTCGAAAGGCGGCTAAGCATTCAAGGAAGCACCGTCTGGAGCTTCAGAGCCGTTCCGCCTGACTTTTAACGTAGAGTACCGGGCGCAAACCACTAACTCAAGCCCGGCATGGCAGCTCGAAAGGCGGCTAAGCATTCAAGGAAGCACCGTCTGGAGCTTCAGAGCCGTTCCGCCTGACTTTTAACGTAGAGTACCGGGCGCAAACCACTAACTCAAGCCCGGCATGGCAGCTCGAAAGGCGGCTAAGCATTCAAGGAAGCACCGTCTGGAGCTTCAGAGCCGTTCCGCCTGACTTTTAACGTAGAGTACCGGGCGCAAACCACTAACTCAAGCCCGGCATGGCAGCTCGAAAGGCGGCTAAGCATTCAAGGAAGCACCGTCTGGAGCTTCAGAGCCGTTCCGCCTGACTTTTAACGTAGAGTACCGGGCGCAAACCACTAACTCAAGCCCGGCATGGCAGCTCGAAAGGCGGCTAAGCATTCAAGGAAGCACCGTCTGGAGCTTCAGAGCCGTTCCGCCTGACTTTTAACGTAGAGTACCGGGCGCAAACCACTAACTCAAGCCCGGCATGGCAGCTCGAAAGGCGGCTAAGCATTCAAGGAAGCACCGTC
>NW_026872121.1:60000-70000 GCF_033458585.1 Syngnathus typhle
ACGGCGGCCGGGAGCAGACGGCCGTCCCCGGGAGGGGGTGTTCGTTCACGTGCGGACGCCGGGAGCAGGCGGCCGTCACGCGATTCTGCCAACCGTTCCTACCGGCCTGTGTTTAAGGAGGCGGCCGGTCCTCCGTCCTTGGATGGATAAGATTCGCAGATTTTCGCCCGGCCTGTGTTTAAGGAGGCGGCCGGTTCCCTCCTTCCTTCCTTTCTTGGATGTATAACATTCGCAGATTTTCGCCCGGCCGGTGGTTTAAGGAGGCGGCCGGTCCTCCCTCCTTGGATGTATAACATTCGCAGATTTTCGCCCGGCCTATGTTTAGTGAGGCGACCGGTCCTCCCTCCTTGGATGTATAACATTCGCATATTTTCGCCCGGCCGGTGGTTTAAGGAGGCGGCCGGTCCTCCCTCCTTGGATGTATAACATTCGCAGATTTTCGCCCGGCCTATGTTTAGTGAGGCGACCGGTCCTCCGTGGAGAGCGACCCGCAAGTGGGGAGGAACCGTCCACCCAACGCCGGCGCGAGCCGGGGCCGGTGGGGGCCCTACCAAGGCGGGTCTCATTGCCTGTCGGTCAGTTCGGGAGAAGGTGGGGGTACTCGGAGGCCCGCCGGGAGCAGACGGGGGTCCGGAAGGTGAGGGGGTGAAGGACGGCGGTCGGGAGCAGACGGCCGTCCCCGGGAGGGGGTGTTCGTTCACGTGCGGACGCCGGGAGCAGGCGGCCGTCACGCAATTCTGCCAACCGTTCCCACCGGCCTGTGTTTAAGGAGGCGGCCGGTCCTCCACGAGAAGAATTCTGCCAAACGTTCCACCGGCCTGTGTTTAAGGAGGCGGCCGGTCCTCCCCGTCGTTCCGCCGGCTTGTGTTTAAGGAGGCGGCCGGTCCTCCACGAGAAGAATTCTGCCAAACGTTCCACCGGCCTGTGTTTAAGGAGGCGGCCGGTCCTCCCCGTCGTTCCGCCGGCTTGTGTTTAAGGAGGCGGCCGGTCCTCCACTATTCCTTCCTTGGATGGAAAGCATGTAGCACTTTGAAAATTTTCGAGCACTGTGACACTTTGAAAATTTTCGAGAGTTTTTGTACTTAGAAAATTTTTCGCTCTTGCACTTCCAGAGTGCTTTGCGGTAGCTCCTAGGTTCGCTGTCCGAGCATGTGAACACTTTTTGGGGGGGAACACATCGCTAGAGACACCAGCCGCCTGGTTCTCGGGGCCAAAACTTGTGTTCCCCACACTCGTTCTGACTATATTTTGCGATTTGGGGGTAAAGGTAATGAGTACAGTGACTAGGGGGACCAACTCATCGTACTCTGGCGCACCAACAGACCAAAGCTGGTACTGCACTTACCCCTGGTACCCCAACGCCTGGTACCTGACGGGCGAGAGGCTGATTTTTCGCTATTTGCGGCCGACCGAGGGAACCAGACAAAGCGGACACTTTACGGCGCAAGAGCCGTTGGCACTTAGAAATTTTTCGACAAAGTTGGCGCGAGCTCCAGAAGGAGAGGCTGATTTTTCGCTATTTGTGGCCGACCGAGGGAACCAGGCAAAGCGGACACTTTACGGCGCAAGAGCCGTTGGCACTTAGAAATTTTTTGACAAAGTTGGCGCGAGCTCCAGAAGGAGAGGCTGATTTTTCGCTATTTGTGGCCGACCGAGGGAACCAGGCAAAGCGGACACTTTACGGCGCAAGAGCCGTTGGCACTTAGAAATTTTTTGACAAAGTTGGCGCGAGCTCCAGAAGGAGAGGCTGATTTTTCGCTATTTGTGGCCGACCGAGGGAACCAGGCAAAGCGGACACTTTACGGCGCAAGAGCCGTTGGCACTTAGAAAATATTCGCCAAAGTTGGCACGAGCTCCAGAAGGAGAGGCTGATTTTTCGCTATTTGTGGCCGACCGAGGGAACCAGACAAAGCGGACACATTACGGCGCAAGAGCCGTTGGCACTTAGAAAATATTCGCCAAAGTTGGCACGAGCTCCAGAAGGAGAGGCTGATTTTTCGCTATTTGTGGCCGACCGAGGGAACCAGACAAAGCGGACACATTACGGCGCAAGAGCCGTTGGCACTTAGAAAATATTCGCCAAAGTTGGCACGAGCTCCAGAAGGAGAGGCTGATTTTTCGCTATTTGTGGCCGACCGAGGGAACCAGACAAAGCGGACACTTTACGGCGCAAGAGCCGTTGGCACTTGCGCGAGCTCCAGAAGGAGAGGCTGATTTTTCGCTATTTGTGGCCGACCGAGGGAACCAGACAAAGCGGACACTTTACGGCGCAAGAGCCGTTGGCACTTAGAAAATATTCGCCAAAGTTGGCACGAGCTCCAGAAGGAGAGGCTGATTTTTCGCCGTTTGTGGCCGACCGAGGGAACCAGACAAAGCGGACACTTTACGGCGCAAGAGCCGTTGGCACTTAGGCGAGCTCCAGAAGGAGAGGCTGGTTTTTCGCTATTTGTGGCCGACCGAGGGAACCAGGCAAAGCGGACACATTACGGCGCAAGAGCCGTTGGCACTTAGGCGAGCTCCAGAAGGAGAGGCTGATTTTTCGCCGTTTGTGGCCGACCGAGGGAACCAGGCAAAGCGGACACATTACGGCGCAAGAGCCGTTGGCACTTAGGCGAGCTCCAGAAGGAGAGGCTGGTTTTTCGCTATTTGTGGCCGACCGAGGGAACCAGGCAAAGCGGACACATTACGGCGCAAGAGCCGTTGGCACTTAGGCGAGCTCCAGAAGGAGAGGCTGATTTTTCGCCGTTTGTGGCCGACCGAGGGAACCAGGCAAAGCGGACACATTACGGCGCAAGAGCCGTTGGCACTTAGGCGAGCTCCAGAAGGAGAGGCTGGTTTTTCGCTATTTGTGGCCGACCGAGGGAACCAGGCAAAGCGGACACATTACGGCGCAAGAGCCGTTGGCACTTAGGCGAGCTCCAGAAGGAGAGGCTGATTTTTCGCCGTTTGTGGCCGACCGAGGGAACCAGGCAAAGCGGACACATTACGGCGCAAGAGCCGTTGGCACTTAGGCGAGCTCCAGAAGGAGAGGCTGGTTTTTCGCTATTTGTGGCCGACCGAGGGAACCAGGCAAAGCGGACACATTACGGCGCAAGAGCCGTTGGCACTTAGGCGAGCTCCAGAAGGAGAGGCTGATTTTTCGCCGTTTGTGGCCGACCGAGGGAACCAGGCAAAGCGGACACATTACGGCGCAAGAGCCGTTGGCACTTAGGCGAGCTCCAGAAGGAGAGGCTGGTTTTTCGCTATTTGTGGCCGACCGAGGGAACCAGGCAAAGCGGACACATTACGGCGCAAGAGCCGTTGGCACTTAGGCGAGCTCCAGAAGGAGAGGCTGATTTTTCGCCGTTTGTGGCCGACCGAGGGAACCAGGCAAAGCGGACACATTACGGCGCAAGAGCCGTTGGCACTTAGGCGAGCTCCAGAAGGAGAGGCTGGTTTTTCGCTATTTGTGGCCGACCGAGGGAACCAGGCAAAGCGGACACATTACGGCGCAAGAGCCGTTGGCACTTAGGCGAGCTCCAGAAGGAGAGGCTGATTTTTCGCCGTTTGTGGCCGACCGAGGGAACCAGGCAAAGCGGACACATTACGGCGCAAGAGCCGTTGGCACTTAGGCGAGCTCCAGAAGGAGAGGCTGGTTTTTCGCTATTTGTGGCCGACCGAGGGAACCAGGCAAAGCGGACACATTACGGCGCAAGAGCCGTTGGCACTTAGGCGAGCTCCAGAAGGAGAGGCTGGTTTTTCGCTATTTGTGGCCGACCGAGGGAACCAGGCAAAGCGGACACATTACGGCGCAAGAGCCGTTGGCACTTAGAAAATATTCGCCAAAGTTGGCACGAGCTCCAGAAGGAGAGGCTGATTTTTCGCTATTTGTGGCCGACCGAGGGAACCAGGCAAAGCGGACACATTACGGCGCAAGAGCCGTTGGCACTTAGGCGAGCTCCAGAAGGAGAGGCTGGTTTTTCGCCGTTTGTGGCCGACCGAGGGAACCAGGCAAAGCGGACACATTACGGCGCAAGAGCCGTTGGCACTTAGGCGAGCTCCAGAAGGAGAGGCTGGTTTTTCGCTATTTGTGGCCGACCGAGGGAACCAGGCAAAGCGGACACATTACGGCGCAAGAGCCGTTGGCACTTAGAAAATATTCGCCAAAGTTGGCACGAGCTCCAGAAGGAGAGGCTGATTTTTCGCTATTTGTGGCCGACCGAGGGAACCAGGCAAAGCGGACACTTTACGGCGCAAGAGCCGTTGGCACTTAGAAAATATTCGCCAAAGTTGGCACGAGCTCCAGAAGGAGAGGCTGATTTTTCGCCGTTTGTGGCCGACCGAGGGAACCAGACAAAGCGGACACATTACGGCGCAAGAGCCGTTGGCACTTAGGCGAGCTCCAGAAGGAGAGGCTGATTTTTCGCTATTTGTGGCCGACCGAGGGAACCAGGCAAAGCGGACACATTACGGCGCAAGAGCCGTTGGCACTTAGGCGAGCTCCAGAAGGAGAGGCTGGTTTTTCGCTATTTGTGGCCGACCGAGGGAACCAGGCAAAGCGGACACATTACGGCGCAAGAGCCGTTGGCACTTAGAAAATATTCGCCAAAGTTGGCACGAGCTCCAGAAGGAGAGGCTGATTTTTCGCTATTTGTGGCCGACCGAGGGAACCAGGCAAAGCGGACACATTACGGCGCAAGAGCCGTTGGCACTTAGGCGAGCTCCAGAAGGAGAGGCTGATTTTTCGCCGTTTGTGGCCGACCGAGGGAACCAGGCAAAGCGGACACATTACGGCGCAAGAGCCGTTGGCACTTAGGCGAGCTCCAGAAGGAGAGGCTGGTTTTTCGCTATTTGTGGCCGACCGAGGGAACCAGGCAAAGCGGACACATTACGGCGCAAGAGCCGTTGGCACTTAGGCGAGCTCCAGAAGGAGAGGCTGATTTTTCGCCGTTTGTGGCCGACCGAGGGAACCAGGCAAAGCGGACACATTACGGCGCAAGAGCCGTTGGCACTTAGGCGAGCTCCAGAAGGAGAGGCTGGTTTTTCGCTATTTGTGGCCGACCGAGGGAACCAGGCAAAGCGGACACATTACGGCGCAAGAGCCGTTGGCACTTAGGCGAGCTCCAGAAGGAGAGGCTGATTTTTCGCCGTTTGTGGCCGACCGAGGGAACCAGGCAAAGCGGACACATTACGGCGCAAGAGCCGTTGGCACTTAGGCGAGCTCCAGAAGGAGAGGCTGGTTTTTCGCTATTTGTGGCCGACCGAGGGAACCAGGCAAAGCGGACACATTACGGCGCAAGAGCCGTTGGCACTTAGGCGAGCTCCAGAAGGAGAGGCTGATTTTTCGCCGTTTGTGGCCGACCGAGGGAACCAGGCAAAGCGGACACATTACGGCGCAAGAGCCGTTGGCACTTAGGCGAGCTCCAGAAGGAGAGGCTGGTTTTTCGCTATTTGTGGCCGACCGAGGGAACCAGGCAAAGCGGACACATTACGGCGCAAGAGCCGTTGGCACTTAGGCGAGCTCCAGAAGGAGAGGCTGATTTTTCGCCGTTTGTGGCCGACCGAGGGAACCAGGCAAAGCGGACACATTACGGCGCAAGAGCCGTTGGCACTTAGGCGAGCTCCAGAAGGAGAGGCTGGTTTTTCGCTATTTGTGGCCGACCGAGGGAACCAGGCAAAGCGGACACATTACGGCGCAAGAGCCGTTGGCACTTAGGCGAGCTCCAGAAGGAGAGGCTGATTTTTCGCCGTTTGTGGCCGACCGAGGGAACCAGGCAAAGCGGACACATTACGGCGCAAGAGCCGTTGGCACTTAGGCGAGCTCCAGAAGGAGAGGCTGGTTTTTCGCTATTTGTGGCCGACCGAGGGAACCAGGCAAAGCGGACACATTACGGCGCAAGAGCCGTTGGCACTTAGGCGAGCTCCAGAAGGAGAGGCTGATTTTTCGCCGTTTGTGGCCGACCGAGGGAACCAGGCAAAGCGGACACATTACGGCGCAAGAGCCGTTGGCACTTAGGCGAGCTCCAGAAGGAGAGGCTGGTTTTTCGCTATTTGTGGCCGACCGAGGGAACCAGGCAAAGCGGACACATTACGGCGCAAGAGCCGTTGGCACTTAGAAAATATTCGCCAAAGTTGGCACGAGCTCCAGAAGGAGAGGCTGATTTTTCGCTATTTGTGGCCGACCGAGGGAACCAGGCAAAGCGGACACTTTACGGCGCAAGAGCCGTTGGCACTTAGAAAATATTCGCCAAAGTTGGCACGAGCTCCAGAAGGAGAGGCTGATTTTTCGCCGTTTGTGGCCGACCGAGGGAACCAGACAAAGCGGACACATTACGGCGCAAGAGCCGTTGGCACTTAGGCGAGCTCCAGAAGGAGAGGCTGATTTTTCGCTATTTGTGGCCGACCGAGGGAACCAGGCAAAGCGGACACTTTACGGCGCAAGAGCCGTTGGCACTTAGAAAATATTCTGAAATTCTCACCGACCTCCGTGGTGGAGAGGCCGAATTTTCGACATTCGTGGCCGACCGGGGAACCGTCGCCACTCGGACAACTTGTGCGGCAGCCCTCGGTGATTTTAGGACCGCTTTTTCACCCTCGCTGTCCGACCGGAGAACCGTCGTAGCTCGGACAGTTCGTGTGCCAGCATCCGCTGGCACTTAGAAAATTTTAAAAAAGAAAAAAATAGTCTTCTGCATATACGTTCTGACTATATTTTGCGATTAGGGGGTAAAGGTAATGAGTACAGTGACTAGGGGGACCAACTCATCGTACTCTGGCGCACCAACACGCCAAGGTTGGTACTGCACTTAGGCTGATTTTTGCGCTATTCGCGGCCGACCGGGGAACCAGCGCGGAGCGGACACATTACGGCGAATGAGCCGTTGGCACTTAGAAAATTTTTGAGCTTTTTTCGAACTTCCGTGAGGCTGATTTTGCGCTATTCGCGGCCGACCGGGGAACCAGCGCGGAGCGGACACATTACGGCGAATGAGCCGTTGGCACTTAGAAAATTTTTGAGCTTTTTTCGAACTTCCGTGAGGCTGATTTTGCGCTATTCGCGGCCGACCGGGGAACCAGCGCGGAGCGGACACATTACGGCGAATGAGCCGTTGGCACTTAGAAAATTTTTGAGCTTTTTTCGAACTTCCGTGAGGCTGATTTTGCGCTATTCGCGGCCGACCGGGGAACCAGCGCGGAGCGGACACATTACGGCGAATGAGCCGTTGGCACTTAGAAAATTTTTGAGCTTTTTTCGGACTTCCGTGTGGAGCTTTGGGGCCGTTCCGCCTAACTTTTTATGCCCGATTAGGCTTCCAGGGAGGCGGCTAAGCATTATTGACCAATCATGGAGCTTTTTTGGGACTTCCGTGTGGAGCTTTGGGGCCGTTCCGCCTAACTTTTTATGCCCGATTAGGCTTCCAGGGAGGCGGCTAAGCATTATTGACCAATCATGGAGCTTTTTTGGGACTTCCGTGTGGAGCTTTGGAGCCGTTCCGCCTAACTTTTTATGCCCGATTAGGCTTCCAGGGAGGCGGCTAAGCATTATTGACCAATCATGGAGCTTTTTTGGGACTTCCGTGTGGAGCTTTGGGGCCGTTCCGCCTAGCTTTTTATGCCCGATTAGGCTTCCAGGGAGGCGGCTAAGCATTATTGACCAATCATGGAGCTTTTTTGGGACTTCCGTGTGGAGCTTTGGGGCCGTTCCGCCTAACTTTTTATGCCCGATTAGGCTTCCAGGGAGGCGGCTAAGCATTATTGACCAATCATGGAGCTTTTTTGGGACTTCCGTGTGGAGCTTTGGGGCCGTTCCGCCTAGCTTTTTATGCCCGATTAGGCTTCCAGGGAGGCGGCTAAGCATTATTGACCAATCATGGAGCTTTTTTGGGACTTCCGTGTGGAGCTTTGGGGCCGTTCCGCCTAGCTTTTTATGCCCGATTAGGCTTCCAGGGAGGCGGCTAAGCATTATTGACCAATCATGGAGCTTTTTTGGGACTTCCGTGTGGAGCTTTGGGGCCGTTCCGCCTAGCTTTTTATGCCCGATTAGGCTTCCAGGGAGGCGGCTAAGCATTATTGACCAATCATGGAGCTTTTTTGGGACTTCCGTGTGGAGCTTTGGGGCCGTTCCGCCTAGCTTTTTATGCCCGATTAGGCTTCCAGGGAGGCGGCTAAGCATTATTGACCAATCATGGAGCTTTTTTGGGACTTCCGTGTGGAGCTTTGGGGCCGTTCCGCCTAGCTTTTTATGCCCGATTAGGCTTCCAGGGAGGCGGCTAAGCATTATTGACCAATCATGGAGCTTTTTTGGGACTTCCGTGTGGAGCTTTGGGGCCGTTCCGCCTAGCTTTTTATGCCCGATTAGGCTTCCAGGGAGGCGGCTAAGCATTATTGACCAATCATGGAGCTTTTTTGGGACTTCCAGCCGGTGCTTTGGGGGCCTTCCCCCTCACTTTCTACGCCCGATTGGGCTTCCAGGGACGCGGCTAAGCATTTTTAACAGAAATGGAGCTTTTTGCGGAGCTCCAGCCGGTGCCACCGGCAGGCCGTGCACGCGGACGAGATGACCGAAAGAAGCTCCAGGAGAGCGGATGGACGCTTTTTAAGCACCGAGGCGGAGATCGCGGAGCTTTAATAGACTTCCAGCGGGCCCAAAGCGGCCAGGCAGACGGCGCAGCGCGACCTGGTACCTCGCACGGGACGCATCGCCCCCCCCGCGCACAGTTCCAGGGGGCCGGGATGACGTTTCAAAGCTGCCGCTGCAGCTGCGGCGGGGAGTGGCCTCCCTCCGGTGGACACGACGAGTAAATGACACCGGCCGCTGACGCAAACCCACGCCGGACAGGAGAGCTCAAAAGCCGGGTAACATTTCAAGGAAGACCCCCCCTGCGCAGACCTCCACTAGGCCGGGATGACTGTTCAGCTGTGGCGGGGAGTGGCCTCCCTCCGGTCGGCACGACGAGTAAATGACACCGGCCGCTGACGCAAACCCACGCCGGACAGGAGAGCTCAAAAGCCGGGTAACATTTCAAGGAAGACCCCCCCTGCGCAGACCTCCACTAGGCCGGGATGACTGTTCAGCTGTGGCGGGGAGTGGCCTCCCTCCGGTCGGCACGACGAGTAAATGACACCGGCCGCTGACGCAAACCCACGCCGGACAGGAGAGCTCAAAAGCCGGGTAACATTTCAAGGAAGACCCCCCCTGCGCAGACCTCCACTAGGCCGGGATGACTGTTCAGCTGTGGCGGGGAGTGGCCTCCCTCCGGTCGGCACGACGAGTAAATGACACCGGCCGCTGACGCAAACCCACGCCGGACAGGAGAGCTCAAAAGCCGGGTAACATTTCAAGGAAGACCCCCCCTGCGCAGACCTCCACTAGGCCGGGATGACTGTTCAGCTGTGGCGGGGAGTGGCCTCCCTCCGGTCGGCACGACGAGTAAATGACACCGGCCGCTGACGCAAACCCACGCCGGACAGGAGAGCTCAAAAGCCGGGTAACATTTCAAGGAAGACCCCCCCTGCGCAGACCTCCACTAGGCCGGGATGACTGTTCAGCTGTGGCGGGGAGTGGCCTCCCTCCGGTCGGCACGACGAGTAAATGACACCGGCCGCTGACGCAAACCCACGCCGGACAGGAGAGCTCAAAAGCCGGGTAACATTTCAAGGAAGACCCCCCCTGCGCAGACCTCCACTAGGCCGGGATGACTGTTCAGCTGTGGCGGGGAGTGGCCTCCCTCCGGTCGGCACGACGAGTAAATGACACCGGCCGCTGACGCAAACCCACGCCGGACAGGAGAGCTCAAAAGCCGGGTAACATTTCAAGGAAGACCCCCCCTGCGCAGACCTCCACTAGGCCGGGATGACTGTTCAGCTGTGGCGGGGAGTGGCCTCCCTCCGGTCGGCACGACGAGTAAATGACACCGGCCGCTGACGCAAACCCACGCCGGACAGGAGAGCTCAAAAGCCGGGTAACATTTCAAGGAAGACCCCCCCTGCGCAGACCTCCACTAGGCCGGGATGACTGTTC
>NW_026872121.1:77500-97211 GCF_033458585.1 Syngnathus typhle
GACGGACGGCTCGCGTGAGGGTTGGGGACGAAGCTCGGGAAGAGCGAACTCGGCAACGGGGGTGGCACGTCGGTCGGGCTTGGCCAGCGGGGGCCGAGGATGAACCGTGCGGGCACGGCGGTGGTCCGGGGGAAAGGCGTCGGCCTCCCAGGCCCGAGCTGGGGGAACGTGCGATGACCCAGGCGGGAAGCTGCGCCCCGTCCGAGTCAGACTCGGTCGTTGCGGCCCGCTGAGGCTCGCTTCGTTTCCGTAAAGCGGGGGTCGGGGGCGCGGCGCTGTGCCGGCGACTTGCCCGCGCGAGGCGCGCGCGCCGAGGCCCAAGCGGGAAGCTGCGCCCCGTCCGAGTCAGACTCGGTCGTTGCGGCCCGCCGGTCTCGCGCTACGGCCAGGATGCGGAGTTTGATCGACACTGGTGGGAGCCGGGGGGTCGAAGGGGTTCCGGCCGCCCCGCCGTCCTCAGCGCCGCTGTCACCCAGACGGGAAGCTGCGCCCCGTCCGAGTCAGACTCGGTCGGTGCGGCCCGCTGTGGCCAGCTGGCAACTAGCTACGGAAGGGTACCGGCGCTCCCGACGAACCCGCCGGGGTGGCTGGTGACCAACGCTGCGTTCGGCGCTTATTGCTGTGACCGGGAGGGAAGCTGCGCCCCGTCCGAGTCAGACTCGGTCGTTGCGGCCCCCCCGAGCCCGCACGCCTCTCGCGGAAGGTCATACGCCACCGGCGGCACGAAAGACGCCTCCCGCAACGCGGTAGTCGGGAAAGGCTATTCGGATAGTCGAGCAGAGTTGCGACAACACATCCCGCGGTGCCGTCTGGTTAGGCAAGGGTTTGAGAAACAGCATTCGCGGTAGACCGGCGCGGCCGGCGGACACCCACGCGGCGTGCCGCAATCGGATCGCGCGCTCGGCCTCCGTTGATTTCCTCTAGGTGGGTGATTCGGGGCGTCTCGGTCTCGCTGCCGTTCGGTCGCGCCAAGGCCTGCGGGGGCGGCGCGTAGCGCACGCTCTCGCGGCGGCCGAGGCGCTAGAGTGCGACCCGCAAGTGGGGAGGAACCGTCCACCCAACGCCGGCGCGAGCCGGGGCCGGTGGGGGCCCTACCAAGGCGGGTCATGAGTGCCAGTCGGTCAGTTCGGGAGAAGGGGAGGGTACTCGGAGGCCCGCCGGGAGCAGACGGGGGTCCGGAAGCTGAGGGGGGTGAAGGACGGCGGCCGGGAGCAGACGGCCGTCCCCGGGAGGGGGTGTTCGTTCACGTGCGGACGCCGGGAGCAGGCGGCCGTCACGCGATTCTGCCAACCGTTCCTACCGGCCTGTGTTTAAGGAGGCGGCCGGTCCTCCGTCCTTGGATGGATAAGATTCGCAGATTTTCGCCCGGCCTGTGTTTAAGGAGGCGGCCGGTTCCCTCCTTCCTTCCTTTCTTGGATGTATAACATTCGCAGATTTTCGCCCGGCCGGTGGTTTAAGGAGGCGGCCGGTCCTCCCTCCTTGGATGTATAACATTCGCAGATTTTCGCCCGGCCTATGTTTAGTGAGGCGACCGGTCCTCCCTCCTTGGATGTATAACATTCGCATATTTTCGCCCGGCCGGTGGTTTAAGGAGGCGGCCGGTCCTCCCTCCTTGGATGTATAACATTCGCAGATTTTCGCCCGGCCTATGTTTAGTGAGGCGACCGGTCCTCCGTGGAGAGCGACCCGCAAGTGGGGAGGAACCGTCCACCCAACGCCGGCGCGAGCCGGGGCCGGTGGGGGCCCTACCAAGGCGGGTCTCATTGCCTGTCGGTCAGTTCGGGAGAAGGTGGGGGTACTCGGAGGCCCGCCGGGAGCAGACGGGGGTCCGGAAGGTGAGGGGGTGAAGGACGGCGGTCGGGAGCAGACGGCCGTCCCCGGGAGGGGGTGTTCGTTCACGTGCGGACGCCGGGAGCAGGCGGCCGTCACGCAATTCTGCCAACCGTTCCCACCGGCCTGTGTTTAAGGAGGCGGCCGGTCCTCCACGAGAAGAATTCTGCCAAACGTTCCACCGGCCTGTGTTTAAGGAGGCGGCCGGTCCTCCCCGTCGTTCCGCCGGCTTGTGTTTAAGGAGGCGGCCGGTCCTCCACGAGAAGAATTCTGCCAAACGTTCCACCGGCCTGTGTTTAAGGAGGCGGCCGGTCCTCCCCGTCGTTCCGCCGGCTTGTGTTTAAGGAGGCGGCCGGTCCTCCACTATTCCTTCCTTGGATGGAAAGCATGTAGCACTTTGAAAATTTTCGAGCACTGTGACACTTTGAAAATTTTCGAGAGTTTTTGTACTTAGAAAATTTTTCGCTCTTGCACTTCCAGAGTGCTTTGCGGTAGCTCCTAGGTTCGCTGTCCGAGCATGTGAACACTTTTTGGGGGGGAACACATCGCTAGAGACACCAGCCGCCTGGTTCTCGGGGCCAAAACTTGTGTTCCCCACACTCGTTCTGACTATATTTTGCGATTTGGGGGTAAAGGTAATGAGTACAGTGACTAGGGGGACCAACTCATCGTACTCTGGCGCACCAACAGACCAAAGCTGGTACTGCACTTACCCCTGGTACCCCAACGCCTGGTACCTGACGGGCGAGAGGCTGATTTTTCGCTATTTGCGGCCGACCGAGGGAACCAGACAAAGCGGACACTTTACGGCGCAAGAGCCGTTGGCACTTAGAAATTTTTCGACAAAGTTGGCGCGAGCTCCAGAAGGAGAGGCTGATTTTTCGCTATTTGTGGCCGACCGAGGGAACCAGGCAAAGCGGACACTTTACGGCGCAAGAGCCGTTGGCACTTAGAAATTTTTTGACAAAGTTGGCGCGAGCTCCAGAAGGAGAGGCTGATTTTTCGCTATTTGTGGCCGACCGAGGGAACCAGGCAAAGCGGACACTTTACGGCGCAAGAGCCGTTGGCACTTAGAAATTTTTTGACAAAGTTGGCGCGAGCTCCAGAAGGAGAGGCTGATTTTTCGCTATTTGTGGCCGACCGAGGGAACCAGGCAAAGCGGACACTTTACGGCGCAAGAGCCGTTGGCACTTAGAAAATATTCGCCAAAGTTGGCACGAGCTCCAGAAGGAGAGGCTGATTTTTCGCTATTTGTGGCCGACCGAGGGAACCAGACAAAGCGGACACATTACGGCGCAAGAGCCGTTGGCACTTAGAAAATATTCGCCAAAGTTGGCACGAGCTCCAGAAGGAGAGGCTGATTTTTCGCTATTTGTGGCCGACCGAGGGAACCAGACAAAGCGGACACATTACGGCGCAAGAGCCGTTGGCACTTAGAAAATATTCGCCAAAGTTGGCACGAGCTCCAGAAGGAGAGGCTGATTTTTCGCTATTTGTGGCCGACCGAGGGAACCAGACAAAGCGGACACTTTACGGCGCAAGAGCCGTTGGCACTTGCGCGAGCTCCAGAAGGAGAGGCTGATTTTTCGCTATTTGTGGCCGACCGAGGGAACCAGACAAAGCGGACACTTTACGGCGCAAGAGCCGTTGGCACTTAGAAAATATTCGCCAAAGTTGGCACGAGCTCCAGAAGGAGAGGCTGATTTTTCGCCGTTTGTGGCCGACCGAGGGAACCAGACAAAGCGGACACTTTACGGCGCAAGAGCCGTTGGCACTTAGGCGAGCTCCAGAAGGAGAGGCTGGTTTTTCGCTATTTGTGGCCGACCGAGGGAACCAGGCAAAGCGGACACATTACGGCGCAAGAGCCGTTGGCACTTAGGCGAGCTCCAGAAGGAGAGGCTGATTTTTCGCCGTTTGTGGCCGACCGAGGGAACCAGGCAAAGCGGACACATTACGGCGCAAGAGCCGTTGGCACTTAGGCGAGCTCCAGAAGGAGAGGCTGGTTTTTCGCTATTTGTGGCCGACCGAGGGAACCAGGCAAAGCGGACACATTACGGCGCAAGAGCCGTTGGCACTTAGGCGAGCTCCAGAAGGAGAGGCTGATTTTTCGCCGTTTGTGGCCGACCGAGGGAACCAGGCAAAGCGGACACATTACGGCGCAAGAGCCGTTGGCACTTAGGCGAGCTCCAGAAGGAGAGGCTGGTTTTTCGCTATTTGTGGCCGACCGAGGGAACCAGGCAAAGCGGACACATTACGGCGCAAGAGCCGTTGGCACTTAGGCGAGCTCCAGAAGGAGAGGCTGATTTTTCGCCGTTTGTGGCCGACCGAGGGAACCAGGCAAAGCGGACACATTACGGCGCAAGAGCCGTTGGCACTTAGGCGAGCTCCAGAAGGAGAGGCTGGTTTTTCGCTATTTGTGGCCGACCGAGGGAACCAGGCAAAGCGGACACATTACGGCGCAAGAGCCGTTGGCACTTAGGCGAGCTCCAGAAGGAGAGGCTGATTTTTCGCCGTTTGTGGCCGACCGAGGGAACCAGGCAAAGCGGACACATTACGGCGCAAGAGCCGTTGGCACTTAGGCGAGCTCCAGAAGGAGAGGCTGGTTTTTCGCTATTTGTGGCCGACCGAGGGAACCAGGCAAAGCGGACACATTACGGCGCAAGAGCCGTTGGCACTTAGGCGAGCTCCAGAAGGAGAGGCTGATTTTTCGCCGTTTGTGGCCGACCGAGGGAACCAGGCAAAGCGGACACATTACGGCGCAAGAGCCGTTGGCACTTAGGCGAGCTCCAGAAGGAGAGGCTGGTTTTTCGCTATTTGTGGCCGACCGAGGGAACCAGGCAAAGCGGACACATTACGGCGCAAGAGCCGTTGGCACTTAGGCGAGCTCCAGAAGGAGAGGCTGATTTTTCGCCGTTTGTGGCCGACCGAGGGAACCAGGCAAAGCGGACACATTACGGCGCAAGAGCCGTTGGCACTTAGGCGAGCTCCAGAAGGAGAGGCTGGTTTTTCGCTATTTGTGGCCGACCGAGGGAACCAGGCAAAGCGGACACATTACGGCGCAAGAGCCGTTGGCACTTAGGCGAGCTCCAGAAGGAGAGGCTGGTTTTTCGCTATTTGTGGCCGACCGAGGGAACCAGGCAAAGCGGACACATTACGGCGCAAGAGCCGTTGGCACTTAGAAAATATTCGCCAAAGTTGGCACGAGCTCCAGAAGGAGAGGCTGATTTTTCGCTATTTGTGGCCGACCGAGGGAACCAGGCAAAGCGGACACATTACGGCGCAAGAGCCGTTGGCACTTAGGCGAGCTCCAGAAGGAGAGGCTGGTTTTTCGCCGTTTGTGGCCGACCGAGGGAACCAGGCAAAGCGGACACATTACGGCGCAAGAGCCGTTGGCACTTAGGCGAGCTCCAGAAGGAGAGGCTGGTTTTTCGCTATTTGTGGCCGACCGAGGGAACCAGGCAAAGCGGACACATTACGGCGCAAGAGCCGTTGGCACTTAGAAAATATTCGCCAAAGTTGGCACGAGCTCCAGAAGGAGAGGCTGATTTTTCGCTATTTGTGGCCGACCGAGGGAACCAGGCAAAGCGGACACTTTACGGCGCAAGAGCCGTTGGCACTTAGAAAATATTCGCCAAAGTTGGCACGAGCTCCAGAAGGAGAGGCTGATTTTTCGCCGTTTGTGGCCGACCGAGGGAACCAGACAAAGCGGACACATTACGGCGCAAGAGCCGTTGGCACTTAGGCGAGCTCCAGAAGGAGAGGCTGATTTTTCGCTATTTGTGGCCGACCGAGGGAACCAGGCAAAGCGGACACATTACGGCGCAAGAGCCGTTGGCACTTAGGCGAGCTCCAGAAGGAGAGGCTGGTTTTTCGCTATTTGTGGCCGACCGAGGGAACCAGGCAAAGCGGACACATTACGGCGCAAGAGCCGTTGGCACTTAGAAAATATTCGCCAAAGTTGGCACGAGCTCCAGAAGGAGAGGCTGATTTTTCGCTATTTGTGGCCGACCGAGGGAACCAGGCAAAGCGGACACATTACGGCGCAAGAGCCGTTGGCACTTAGGCGAGCTCCAGAAGGAGAGGCTGATTTTTCGCCGTTTGTGGCCGACCGAGGGAACCAGGCAAAGCGGACACATTACGGCGCAAGAGCCGTTGGCACTTAGGCGAGCTCCAGAAGGAGAGGCTGGTTTTTCGCTATTTGTGGCCGACCGAGGGAACCAGGCAAAGCGGACACATTACGGCGCAAGAGCCGTTGGCACTTAGGCGAGCTCCAGAAGGAGAGGCTGATTTTTCGCCGTTTGTGGCCGACCGAGGGAACCAGGCAAAGCGGACACATTACGGCGCAAGAGCCGTTGGCACTTAGGCGAGCTCCAGAAGGAGAGGCTGGTTTTTCGCTATTTGTGGCCGACCGAGGGAACCAGGCAAAGCGGACACATTACGGCGCAAGAGCCGTTGGCACTTAGGCGAGCTCCAGAAGGAGAGGCTGATTTTTCGCCGTTTGTGGCCGACCGAGGGAACCAGGCAAAGCGGACACATTACGGCGCAAGAGCCGTTGGCACTTAGGCGAGCTCCAGAAGGAGAGGCTGGTTTTTCGCTATTTGTGGCCGACCGAGGGAACCAGGCAAAGCGGACACATTACGGCGCAAGAGCCGTTGGCACTTAGGCGAGCTCCAGAAGGAGAGGCTGATTTTTCGCCGTTTGTGGCCGACCGAGGGAACCAGGCAAAGCGGACACATTACGGCGCAAGAGCCGTTGGCACTTAGGCGAGCTCCAGAAGGAGAGGCTGGTTTTTCGCTATTTGTGGCCGACCGAGGGAACCAGGCAAAGCGGACACATTACGGCGCAAGAGCCGTTGGCACTTAGGCGAGCTCCAGAAGGAGAGGCTGATTTTTCGCCGTTTGTGGCCGACCGAGGGAACCAGGCAAAGCGGACACATTACGGCGCAAGAGCCGTTGGCACTTAGGCGAGCTCCAGAAGGAGAGGCTGGTTTTTCGCTATTTGTGGCCGACCGAGGGAACCAGGCAAAGCGGACACATTACGGCGCAAGAGCCGTTGGCACTTAGGCGAGCTCCAGAAGGAGAGGCTGATTTTTCGCCGTTTGTGGCCGACCGAGGGAACCAGGCAAAGCGGACACATTACGGCGCAAGAGCCGTTGGCACTTAGGCGAGCTCCAGAAGGAGAGGCTGGTTTTTCGCTATTTGTGGCCGACCGAGGGAACCAGGCAAAGCGGACACATTACGGCGCAAGAGCCGTTGGCACTTAGGCGAGCTCCAGAAGGAGAGGCTGATTTTTCGCCGTTTGTGGCCGACCGAGGGAACCAGGCAAAGCGGACACATTACGGCGCAAGAGCCGTTGGCACTTAGGCGAGCTCCAGAAGGAGAGGCTGGTTTTTCGCTATTTGTGGCCGACCGAGGGAACCAGGCAAAGCGGACACATTACGGCGCAAGAGCCGTTGGCACTTAGAAAATATTCGCCAAAGTTGGCACGAGCTCCAGAAGGAGAGGCTGATTTTTCGCTATTTGTGGCCGACCGAGGGAACCAGGCAAAGCGGACACTTTACGGCGCAAGAGCCGTTGGCACTTAGAAAATATTCGCCAAAGTTGGCACGAGCTCCAGAAGGAGAGGCTGATTTTTCGCCGTTTGTGGCCGACCGAGGGAACCAGACAAAGCGGACACATTACGGCGCAAGAGCCGTTGGCACTTAGGCGAGCTCCAGAAGGAGAGGCTGATTTTTCGCTATTTGTGGCCGACCGAGGGAACCAGGCAAAGCGGACACTTTACGGCGCAAGAGCCGTTGGCACTTAGAAAATATTCTGAAATTCTCACCGACCTCCGTGGTGGAGAGGCCGAATTTTCGACATTCGTGGCCGACCGGGGAACCGTCGCCACTCGGACAACTTGTGCGGCAGCCCTCGGTGATTTTAGGACCGCTTTTTCACCCTCGCTGTCCGACCGGAGAACCGTCGTAGCTCGGACAGTTCGTGTGCCAGCATCCGCTGGCACTTAGAAAATTTTAAAAAAGAAAAAAATAGTCTTCTGCATATACGTTCTGACTATATTTTGCGATTAGGGGGTAAAGGTAATGAGTACAGTGACTAGGGGGACCAACTCATCGTACTCTGGCGCACCAACACGCCAAGGTTGGTACTGCACTTAGGCTGATTTTTGCGCTATTCGCGGCCGACCGGGGAACCAGCGCGGAGCGGACACATTACGGCGAATGAGCCGTTGGCACTTAGAAAATTTTTGAGCTTTTTTCGAACTTCCGTGAGGCTGATTTTGCGCTATTCGCGGACCGACCGGGGAACCAGCGCGGAGCGGACACATTACGGCGAATGAGCCGTTGGCACTTAGAAAATTTTTGAGCTTTTTTCGAACTTCCGTGAGGCTGATTTTGCGCTATTCGCGGCCGACCGGGGAACCAGCGCGGAGCGGACACATTACGGCGAATGAGCCGTTGGCACTTAGAAAATTTTTGAGCTTTTTTCGAACTTCCGTGAGGCTGATTTTGCGCTATTCGCGGCCGACCGGGGAACCAGCGCGGAGCGGACACATTACGGCGAATGAGCCGTTGGCACTTAGAAAATTTTTGAGCTTTTTTCGGACTTCCGTGTGGAGCTTTGGGGCCGTTCCGCCTAACTTTTTATGCCCGATTAGGCTTCCAGGGAGGCGGCTAAGCATTATTGACCAATCATGGAGCTTTTTTGGGACTTCCGTGTGGAGCTTTGGGGCCGTTCCGCCTAACTTTTTATGCCCGATTAGGCTTCCAGGGAGGCGGCTAAGCATTATTGACCAATCATGGAGCTTTTTTGGGACTTCCGTGTGGAGCTTTGGAGCCGTTCCGCCTAACTTTTTATGCCCGATTAGGCTTCCAGGGAGGCGGCTAAGCATTATTGACCAATCATGGAGCTTTTTTGGGACTTCCGTGTGGAGCTTTGGGGCCGTTCCGCCTAGCTTTTTATGCCCGATTAGGCTTCCAGGGAGGCGGCTAAGCATTATTGACCAATCATGGAGCTTTTTTGGGACTTCCGTGTGGAGCTTTGGGGCCGTTCCGCCTAACTTTTTATGCCCGATTAGGCTTCCAGGGAGGCGGCTAAGCATTATTGACCAATCATGGAGCTTTTTTGGGACTTCCGTGTGGAGCTTTGGGGCCGTTCCGCCTAGCTTTTTATGCCCGATTAGGCTTCCAGGGAGGCGGCTAAGCATTATTGACCAATCATGGAGCTTTTTTGGGACTTCCGTGTGGAGCTTTGGGGCCGTTCCGCCTAGCTTTTTATGCCCGATTAGGCTTCCAGGGAGGCGGCTAAGCATTATTGACCAATCATGGAGCTTTTTTGGGACTTCCGTGTGGAGCTTTGGGGCCGTTCCGCCTAGCTTTTTATGCCCGATTAGGCTTCCAGGGAGGCGGCTAAGCATTATTGACCAATCATGGAGCTTTTTTGGGACTTCCGTGTGGAGCTTTGGGGCCGTTCCGCCTAGCTTTTTATGCCCGATTAGGCTTCCAGGGAGGCGGCTAAGCATTATTGACCAATCATGGAGCTTTTTTGGGACTTCCGTGTGGAGCTTTGGGGCCGTTCCGCCTAGCTTTTTATGCCCGATTAGGCTTCCAGGGAGGCGGCTAAGCATTATTGACCAATCATGGAGCTTTTTTGGGACTTCCGTGTGGAGCTTTGGGGCCGTTCCGCCTAGCTTTTTATGCCCGATTAGGCTTCCAGGGAGGCGGCTAAGCATTATTGACCAATCATGGAGCTTTTTTGGGACTTCCAGCCGGTGCTTTGGGGGCCTTCCCCCTCACTTTCTACGCCCGATTGGGCTTCCAGGGACGCGGCTAAGCATTTTTAACAGAAATGGAGCTTTTTGCGGAGCTCCAGCCGGTGCCACCGGCAGGCCGTGCACGCGGACGAGATGACCGAAAGAAGCTCCAGGAGAGCGGATGGACGCTTTTTAAGCACCGAGGCGGAGATCGCGGAGCTTTAATAGACTTCCAGCGGGCCCAAAGCGGCCAGGCAGACGGCGCAGCGCGACCTGGTACCTCGCACGGGACGCATCGCCCCCCCCGCGCACAGTTCCAGGGGGCCGGGATGACGTTTCAAAGCTGCCGCTGCAGCTGCGGCGGGGAGTGGCCTCCCTCCGGTGGACACGACGAGTAAATGACACCGGCCGCTGACGCAAACCCACGCCGGACAGGAGAGCTCAAAAGCCGGGTAACATTTCAAGGAAGACCCCCCCTGCGCAGACCTCCACTAGGCCGGGATGACTGTTCAGCTGTGGCGGGGAGTGGCCTCCCTCCGGTCGGCACGACGAGTAAATGACACCGGCCGCTGACGCAAACCCACGCCGGACAGGAGAGCTCAAAAGCCGGGTAACATTTCAAGGAAGACCCCCCCTGCGCAGACCTCCACTAGGCCGGGATGACTGTTCAGCTGTGGCGGGGAGTGGCCTCCCTCCGGTCGGCACGACGAGTAAATGACACCGGCCGCTGACGCAAACCCACGCCGGACAGGAGAGCTCAAAAGCCGGGTAACATTTCAAGGAAGACCCCCCCTGCGCAGACCTCCACTAGGCCGGGATGACTGTTCAGCTGTGGCGGGGAGTGGCCTCCCTCCGGTCGGCACGACGAGTAAATGACACCGGCCGCTGACGCAAACCCACGCCGGACAGGAGAGCTCAAAAGCCGGGTAACATTTCAAGGAAGACCCCCCCTGCGCAGACCTCCACTAGGCCGGGATGACTGTTCAGCTGTGGCGGGGAGTGGCCTCCCTCCGGTCGGCACGACGAGTAAATGACACCGGCCGCTGACGCAAACCCACGCCGGACAGGAGAGCTCAAAAGCCGGGTAACATTTCAAGGAAGACCCCCCCTGCGCAGACCTCCACTAGGCCGGGATGACTGTTCAGCTGTGGCGGGGAGTGGCCTCCCTCCGGTCGGCACGACGAGTAAATGACACCGGCCGCTGACGCAAACCCACGCCGGACAGGAGAGCTCAAAAGCCGGGTAACATTTCAAGGAAGACCCCCCCTGCGCAGACCTCCACTAGGCCGGGATGACTGTTCAGCTGTGGCGGGGAGTGGCCTCCCTCCGGTCGGCACGACGAGTAAATGACACCGGCCGCTGACGCAAACCCACGCCGGACAGGAGAGCTCAAAAGCCGGGTAACATTTCAAGGAAGACCCCCCCTGCGCAGACCTCCACTAGGCCGGGATGACTGTTCAGCTGTGGCGGGGAGTGGCCTCCCTCCGGTCGGCACGACGAGTAAATGACACCGGCCGCTGACGCAAACCCACGCCGGACAGGAGAGCTCAAAAGCCGGGTAACATTTCAAGGAAGACCCCCCCTGCGCAGACCTCCACTAGGCCGGGATGACTGTTCAGCTGTGGCGGGGAGTGGCCTCCCTCCGGTCGGCACGACGAGTAAATGACACCGGCCGCTGACGCAAACCCACGCCGGACAGGAGAGCTCAAAAGCCGGGTAACATTTCAAGGAAGACCCCCCCTGCGCAGACCTCCACTAGGCCGGGATGACTGTTCAGCTGTGGCGGGGAGTGGCCTCCCTCCGGTCGGCACGACGAGTAAATGACACCGGCCGCTGACGCAAACCCACGCCGGACAGGAGAGCTCAAAAGCCGGGTAACATTTCAAGGAAGACCCCCCCTGCGCAGACCTCCACTAGGCCGGGATGACTGTTCAGCTGCGGCGGGGAGTGGCCTCCCTCCGGTCGGCACGACGAGTAAATGACACCGGCCGCTGACGCAAACCCACGCCGGACAGGAGAGCTCAAAAGCCGGGTAACATTTCAAGGAAGACCCCCCCTGCGCAGACCTCCACTAGGCCGGGATGACTGTTCAGCTGTGGCGGGGAGTGGCCTCCCTCCGGTCGGCACGACGAGTAAATGACACCGGCCGCTGACGCAAACCCACGCCGGACAGGAGAGCTCAAAAGCCGGGTAACATTTCAAGGAAGACCCCCCCTGCGCAGACCTCCACTAGGCCGGGATGACTGTTCAGCTGTGGCGGGGAGTGGCCTCCCTCCGGTCGGCACGACGAGTAAATGACACCGGCCGCTGACGCAAACCCACGCCGGACAGGAGAGCTCAAAAGCCGGGTAACATTTCAAGGAAGACCCCCCCTGCGCAGACCTCCACTAGGCCGGGATGACTGTTCAGCTGCGGCGGGGAGTGGCCTCCCTCCGGTCGGCACGACGAGTAAATGACACCGGCCGCTGACGCAAACCCACGCCGGACAGGAGAGCTCAAAAGCCGGGTAACATTTCAAGGAAGACCCCCCCTGCGCAGACCTCCACTAGGCCGGGATGACTGTTCAGCTGTGGCGGGGAGTGGCCTCCCTCCGGTCGGCACGACGAGTAAATGACACCGGCCGCTGACGCAAACCCACGCCGGACAGGAGAGCTCAAAAGCCGGGTAACATTTCAAGGAAGACCCCCCCTGCGCAGACCTCCACTAGGCCGGGATGACTGTTCAGCTGTGGCGGGGAGTGGCCTCCCTCCGGTCGGCACGACGAGTAAATGACACCGGCCGCTGACGCAAACCCACGCCGGACAGGAGAGCTCAAAAGCCGGGTAACATTTCAAGGAAGACCCCCCCTGCGCAGACCTCCACTAGGCCGGGATGACTGTTCAGCTGTGGCGGGGAGTGGCCTCCCTCCGGTCGGCACGACGAGTAAATGACACCGGCCGCTGACGCAAACCCACGCCGGACAGGAGAGCTCAAAAGCCGGGTAACATTTCAAGGAAGACCCCCCCTGCGCAGACCTCCACTAGGCCGGGATGACTGTTCAGCTGTGGCGGGGAGTGGCCTCCCTCCGGTCGGCACGACGAGTAAATGACACCGGCCGCTGACGCAAACCCACGCCGGACAGGAGAGCTCAAAAGCCGGGTAACATTTCAAGGAAGACCCCCCCTGCGCAGACCTCCACTAGGCCGGGATGACTGTTCAGCTGCGGCGGGGAGTGGCCTCCCTCCGGTCGGCACGACGAGTAAATGACACCGGCCGCTGACGCAAACCCACGCCGGACAGGAGAGCTCAAAAGCCGGGTAACATTTCAAGGAAGACCCCCCCTGCGCAGACCTCCACTAGGCCGGGATGACTGTTCAGCTGTGGCGGGGAGTGGCCTCCCTCCGGTCGGCACGACGAGTAAATGACACCGGCCGCTGACGCAAACCCACGCCGGACAGGAGAGCTCAAAAGCCGGGTAACATTTCAAGGAAGACCCCCCCTGCGCAGACCTCCACTAGGCCGGGATGACTGTTCAGCTGTGGCGGGGAGTGGCCTCCCTCCGGTCGGCACGACGAGTAAATGACACCGGCCGCTGACGCAAACCCACGCCGGACAGGAGAGCTCAAAAGCCGGGTAACATTTCAAGGAAGACCCCCCCTGCGCAGACCTCCACTAGGCCGGGATGACTGTTCAGCTGCGGCGGGGAGTGGCCTCCCTCCGGTCGGCACGACGAGTAAAGCTATTTAGGAAAATCTGAGATAAATATCACTTGCATAATAATTTGGAACACGGTCCCGTGTTCCAAATTATTATGCAAAATGTATTTAGACACCAGCAATCGCACTTAGATTTGTTTCTTTTTTCTTTCTTTTAGCTTCCATAATGTTACCGGGCGCTGACGCAAACCCACGCCCGGCAGGAGAGCTCAAAAGCCGGGTAACATTTCAAGGAAGACCCCCCCTGCGCAGACCTCCACTAGGCCGGGATGACTGTTCAGCTGCGGCGGGGAGTGGCCTCCCTCCGGTCGGCACGACGAGTAAAGCTATTTAGGAAAATCTGAGATAAATATCACTTGCATAATAATTTGGAACACGGTCCCGTGTTCCAAATTATTATGCAAAATGTATTTAGACACCAGCAATCGCACTTAGATTTGTTTCTTTTTTCTTTCTTTTAGCTTCCATAATGTTACCGGGCGCTGACGCAAACCCACGCCCGGCAGGAGAGCTCAAAAGCCGGGTAACATTTCAAGGAAGACCCCCCCTGCGCAGACCTCCACTAGGCCGGGATGACTGTTCAGCTGCGGCGGGGAGTGGCCTCCCTCCGGTCGGCACGACGAGTAAATGACACCGGCCGCTGACGCAAACCCACGCCGGACAGGAGAGCTCAAAAGCCGGGTAACATTTCAAGGAAGACCCCCCCTGCGCAGACCTCCACTAGGCCGGGATGACTTTTCAAAGCTGCCTCTGCAGCTGCGGCGGGGAGTTGCCTCCCTCCGGTGGACACGACGAGTAAATACACCAGCACTTGCTCTTAGATTTGTTTCTTTTTTCTTTCTTTTAGCTTCCATAATGTTACCGGGCGCTGACGCAAACCCACGCCCGGCAGGAGAGCTCAAAAGCCGGGTAACATTTCAAGGAAGACCCCCCCTGCGCAGACCTCCACTAGGCCGGGATGACTGTTCAGCTGCGGCGGGGAGTGGCCTCCCTCCGGTCGGCACGACGAGTAAAGCTATTTAGGAAAATCTGAGATAAATATCACTTGCATAATAATTTGGAACACGGTCCCGTGTTCCAAATTATTATGCAAAATGTATTTAGACACCAGCAATCGCACTTAGATTTGTTTCTTTTTTCTTTCTTTTAGCTTCCATAATGTTACCGGGCGCTGACGCAAACCCACGCCCGGCAGGAGAGCTCAAAAGCCGGGTAACATTTCAAGGAAGACCCCCCCTGCGCAGACCTCCACTAGGCCGGGATGACTGTTCAGCTGCGGCGGGGAGTGGCCTCCCTCCGGTCGGCACGACGAGTAAATGACACCGGCCGCTGACGCAAACCCACGCCGGACAGGAGAGCTCAAAAGCCGGGTAACATTTCAAGGAAGACCCCCCCTGCGCAGACCTCCACTAGGCCGGGATGACTTTTCAAAGCTGCCTCTGCAGCTGCGGCGGGGAGTTGCCTCCCTCCGGTGGACACGACGAGTAAATACACCAGCACTTGCTCTTAGATTTGTTTCTTTTTTCTTTCTTTTAGCTTCCATAATGTTACCGGGCGCTGACGCAAACCCACGCCCGGCAGGAGAGCTCAAAAGCCGGGTAACATTTCAAGGAAGACCCCCCCTGCGCAGACCTCCACTAGGCCGGGATGACTGTTCAGCTGCGGCGGGGAGTGGCCTCCCTCCGGTCGGCACGACGAGTAAAGCTATTTAGGAAAATCTGAGATAAATATCACTTGCATAATAATTTGGAACACGGTCCCGTGTTCCAAATTATTATGCAAAATGTATTTAGACACCAGCAATCGCACTTAGATTTGTTTCTTTTTTCTTTCTTTTAGCTTCCATAATGTTACCGGGCGCTGACGCAAACCCACGCCCGGCAGGAGAGCTCAAAAGCCGGGTAACATTTCAAGGAAGCTATTTAGGAAAATCTGAGATAAATATCCTTTGCATAATAATTTGGAACACGGTCCCGTGTTCCAAATTATTATGCAAAATGTATTTAAGTGTCATAAAGATTACATTTTTTGTTTTTCAAGTACTGAAATCACCCTCAGTCATGGTACAGTCCATGGTAGTCTGCCAGGTGAGCGCAATTGTAGTAATTAACAAGTCTATTTAAGTTCCGCGTTTTTAAGCGTTCGGCCATTTCGTTCAACCATGGGGAGGAAAAAGGATCTCTCTGCTGTCGAGAAGCGTGAAATCGTTCGATGCCTTGGACAAGGTATGCAGACATTCGATATTGCACGAAAGCTTAAGCGCGACCATCGAACTTTGAAGAAATTCGTCGCTGATTCGGAGCAAACGCGCGTTCGTGCAGACAAAGGCACGACAAGGAAGGTTTCTGCAAGACAAACAAATCGAATCAAGAGGGCGGCTGCAAGCATGCCACTAAAGACGAGCAAACAAATATTCGACGCTGCTGGTGCCAGTGAAGTCCCACGAACGACGAGGTGCAGGATCCTCCAGAGGCTTGCAGTTGTGCGGAAACCCTCCATTCGGCCACCCCTGAACAACGCGAACAAGCAGAAACGGCTGCAGTGGGCCCAGACTTACATGAAGACAAATTTTCAGACAGTCCTGTTCACCGACGAGTGCCGTGCCACCTTGGATGGGCCAGGTAGGGTTTTTTAAGTTTTTCCTTGCACTTTTGAGAGCTCAGGGGATGCTTTGAGAATAATTGTCAATTTCTGTCTATGTGAAGCCCTTTGAGACTGCTTGTGATTTAGGGCTATACAAATAAACTTGATTTGACTTGACTTTACAGATGGATGGAGTCGTGGATGGTTGGTGGACGGCCACGATAGCCCAACAAGGCTGCGGCGTCAGCAGGGAGGTGGCGGAGTGATGTTTTGGGCCGGAATCATGGGGAGAGAGCTGCTTGGCCCCTTTAGGGTCCCTGAAGGCGTCAAAATTACGTCTGTTAACTACGTGGAATTTCTGACTCAACACTTCTGTCCATGGTACAACAGGAAGAACCGTGCTTTCCGTCAAAAGATCATCTTCATGCATGACAATGCACCGTCTCATGCTGCAAGAAATACGTCAACGTCTTTGGCATCTATGGGAATAAAGGGAGAGAAACTGATGGTGTGGCCCCCATGCTCCCCTGACCTCAATCCTATTGAAAACTTGTGGAGCATCGTCAAGCAGAAAATCTACGAAGGTGGGAGGCAGTTCAATTCCAAAGAGCAGCTCTGGCAGGCTATTCTTAGATCCTGCCAAGAAATTCAACCAGAAACTGTACAAAAACTCACAAGTTCAGTGGATGGAAGAATCGTGAAGCTGCTGTTGAACAAAGGGTCCTATGTTAAAATGTAACTTTGTTTTTTATTGAAATAAAGGGTCCTATGTTAAAATGTAACTTGTTTGTCTTTTCTTTGAAATAGCTTTTGATTTCAGTAAATATGACCTCCTAATGCTGTAAATTCTTAAGATGGGCATTTCAGTTCATAAAAACCTATAAAATGTTATAAAACTCTGTTGTGCGTAATAATGTGGAACAGTGCATTTTAAGTTTTTTATTTTTTAAAAATTCTGTGATCATTCGGAGGTTTGTTCAATAAAATTAGAATTCATCAAAATAATGGTTGATGACTTGAAAATTATGCTGACTCATTTTGCATCGACTATTTAGGAAAATCTGAGATAAATGTCACTTGCATAATAATTTGGAACACGGTGTAAGTGCGATTGCTGGTGTATTTACTCGTCGTGTCCACCGGAGGACGGCAAATCCCCGCCGCAGCTGCAGCGGCAGCGCTTAAATGTCTTCCCGGCCGCCTGGAACTCTGCACGGGGCGTGTTTCGTCCCGCGCAGCGGTACCAGATCGCGCTGCGCCGTCAGCCGAGCCGCGCGCGGTCCGCTGGAAGTCTACACTGTGTTCCAAATTATTATGCAAATTGTATTTATGTGTCATAAAGATTACATTTTTTGTTTTTCAATTAAACTCATGGATGGTATTACGTGTCAGGGCTCTTTGGATCACTGAGATCAATCTCAGACACCGGGGATCATTACCGGCCAGTTGAGCCCAAATTAAGGAAAAACTACTTAAGAATGGTGTTCCACATTATTAAGCAGATAATTTGAAGTTCGCTTTGAGCAGTGGCGGACGCCAACCCACGACCGGTGGGAGAGCTCGGAGGGCGGATGGGCTTTCAAGGAAGCCCCCCAGGCCGGTCCCACTCGCACTTAGAATTTTTTTTTTTTTTTGGCTTCCATAATGTACCGGGCGCGGACGCGAAACCCACGCCGGGCATGGCAGCTCGAAAGGCGGCTAAGCATTCAAGGAAGCACCGTCTGGAGCTTCAGAGCCGTTCCGCCTGACTTTTAACGTAGAGTACCGGGCGCAAACCACTAACTCAAGCCCGGCATGGCAGCTCGAAAGGCGGCTAAGCATTCAAGGAAGCACCGTCTGGAGCTTCAGAGCCGTTCCGCCTGACTTTTAACGTAGAGTACCGGGCGCAAACCACTAACTCAAGCCCGGCATGGCAGCTCGAAAGGCGGCTAAGCATTCAAGGAAGCACCGTCTGGAGCTTCAGAGCCGTTCCGCCTGACTTTTAACGTAGAGTACCGGGCGCAAACCACTAACTCAAGCCCGGCATGGCAGCTCGAAAGGCGGCTAAGCATTCAAGGAAGCACCGTCTGGAGCTTCAGAGCCGTTCCGCCTGACTTTTAACGTAGAGTACCGGGCGCAAACCACTAACTCAAGCCCGGCATGGCAGCTCGAAAGGCGGCTAAGCATTCAAGGAAGCACCGTCTGGAGCTTCAGAGCCGTTCCGCCTGACTTTTAACGTAGAGTACCGGGCGCAAACAACTAACTCAAGCCCGGCATGGCAGCTCGAAAGGCGGCTAAGCATTCAAGGAAGCACCGTCTGGAGCTTCAGAGCCGTTCCGCCTGACTTTTAACGTAGAGTACCGGGCGCAAACCACTAACTCAAGCCCGGCATGGCAGCTCGAAAGGCGGCTAAGCATTCAAGGAAGCGACGCCGGCCGGTCCGCGGGCCAAATAGGGTCCAGTAAAGTACCGGGCGCGGCCACTAACGCCTTGTGGCGGTCGCCTTGTGGCGGTCGGGGGGTGGCGGTCGGGGCTGGCGCTTGGGGCCGGTGGCGGTCGCCTTGTGGCGGTCGCCTTGTGGCGGTCGGGGGGTGGCGGTCGGGGCTGGCGCTTGGGGCCAGTGGCGGTCGCCTTGTGGCGGTCGCCTTGTGGCGGTCGCCTTGTGGCGGTCGCCTTGTGGCGGTCGCCTTGTGGCGGTCGGGGGGTGGCGGTCGGGGCTGGCGCTTGGGGCCAGTGGCGGTCGCCTTGTGGCGGTCGCCTTGTGGCGGTCGCCTTGTGGCGGTCGGGGGGTGGCGGTCGGGGCTGGCGCTTGGGGCCGGTGGCGGTCGCCTTGTGGCGGTCGCCTTGTGGCGGTCGGGGGGTGGCGGTCGGGGCTGGCGCTTGGGGCCGGTGGCGGTCGCCTTGTGGCGGTCGCCTTGTGGCGGTCGCCTTGTGGCGGTCGGGGGGTGGCGGTCGGGGCTGGCGCTTGGGGCCGGTGGCGGTCGCCTTGTGGCGGTCGCCTTGTGGCGGTCGGGGGGTGGCGGTCGGGGCTGGCGCTTGGGGCCGGTGGCGGTCGCCTTGTGGCGGTCGCCTTGTGGCGGTCGCCTTGTGGCGGTCGGGGGGTGGCGGTCGGGGGGTGGCGGTCGGGGCTGGCGCTTGGGGCCAGTGGCGGTCGCCTTGTGGCGGTCGCCTTGTGGCGGTCGCCTTGTGGCGGTCGCCTTGTGGCGGTCGCCTTGTGGCGGTCGGGGGGTGGCGGTCGGGGCTGGCGCTTGGGGCCGGTGGCGGTCGCCTTGTGGCGGTCGCCTTGTGGCGGTCGCCTTGTGGCGGTCGGGGAGGTGGCGGTCGGGGCTGGCGCTTGGGGCTGGCGTCCGCCAATAGTGGTTTAATTTCGGGAGGAAGATTGATTTTCGTCCCAAGCCCGCCGCTGGAGAAAATTTTAGGTACCAGGAGTGGATTTTTTTTGTCCACTCAGGAGGGGGACGTTGGCTGGTTTGGTGTCCGGGGGAAAGTGCTCTTTTCTCGGCCAGGAGAAAGATTAGACTCCCAGCCCGCCGCTGGAGAAAATTCTAGGTACCAGGAGTGGATTTTTTTTGTCCACTCAGGAGGGGGACGTGCTTTGTTGTCCGGGGGAAAGTGCTCTTTTCTCTGCCAGGAGAAAGATTAGACTCCCAGCCCGCCGCTGGAGAAAATCTTAGGTACCAGGAGTGGATTTTTTTTGTCCACTCAGGAGGGGGACGTGCTTTGTTGTCCGGGGAGAGTGCTCTTTTCTCGGCCAGGAGAAAGATTAGACTCCCAGCCCGCCGCTGGAGAAAATTCTAGGTACCAGGAGTGGATTTTTTTTGTCCACTCAGGAGGGGGACGTGCTTTGTTGTCCGGGGAGAGTGCTCTTTTCT